>NW_025765050.1:0-282387 GCF_003918875.1 Haliotis rubra | reverse complement strand
CTAAGGTTATGTGGACAGCACTTCGGTGGATTGTTTGCACTGTTACCCGTTATGAAGTATTACCCTTGGTGTGCCAGGCTATGTGTAGTATGACACGAGGTCGTGATGTTTTCGACCAATCATCAAGCTAAAGAAATTACGAACGTCGCCGAGCTGATTAATATGCAGCACCTGATTGGCTGAAGTAAACCTCTGGACTATACCGTACATATATATATGCAAAACCGAAAATAGATATAGGTCAAGAAACCGCTTTGGGTATTTGTCATGAAAAGAGAAAATGATGAAACAGGTTTGGTTTAACAACATGATTCATGTTCTTGTTTATATGTTGACCAAAGACACTTTTGATTTGCGATATGTAAATGCGTCCACGAGACCCACACATGTTACGCAGGTGCGTGAGTTGACACAATATGATAGGTATGTGGTCATTTATATTGCGTGACAGGTCGCGCATTGGTTTTCCTTCTTGCGGAAGATGTACATTAACAGGGGTGAATCCCACAATGATGCAGCCTGGATGCAACACTGTACTGACTTGTCCCAGTTTCAGTACGTATTGGAGATAACAATGTACAAGTCATATGTATTTTTGTCAGTATATGGTACCATATTCAATGTAATAAGGGTAGTGATTACAATTCATGCAAAGATCAGGGAAACCAAAACATTTTCGACAATAATGATTTACCAATTAAGGGTATTCTATACTGTAAACAAAATGTCTAATATATCATGATATACACAAGAATATACACTATCAGGCACATTTTCAGTCTTAGATGGTGGACCTGGAAATGGAAACAAATTGGCCTAGAGTTTGGTTTGGGGGAGCTTACTGGAACACATTGCTGAATATGGTCAATGGATGTTTAATATATATCAGAAGTCACTACTAGTACTACTAGGGATGCCACGATATATCGATACATTGATGCAGCGATACCTTTTCTAAGATGAGACAATAATCGATACATTCAACACTGTATCGATATCTAGTTTTGAAAGTATTGGTTTAAATATGTTTATGTATCGTTTACATTTTGCAATGGTATCATGTTTTTTGATGTTATGAGAGTTATAAATGATTATTTTCCATGCACAAAGATGGGAAATTAGAACTTTTAATCTCTGAGAATAAAAATGTTGATCTTTTCATGGACAATTATAAAATATGAAATATTAATGTTCAAAATGAAACTAAATTTTACATAATAATGCCGCCAAAGATATTTATCGTTGATACATATTGAATCGTTGACATGGGTATCGTGATACGTGTCGATTCATGAAACTTATGTATCGTGACATCCCTGGTCACTACTACAGTATAATAAAAAAGCTGTTATTCACAATTCTTTTGTCTGCTTTCGATCTGTCAATGCCTATCAAATAAGTCAAAAGAAAGTTAAGGTTGTTCTATAAAACCATCAATAATTTGACAACTGTTTTCACAGCAATAGACAAACCAGTGGGTTGATAGCTAGAACTCAGATCTTCACAACCTGACATGCAATCAGCAGGTCAAGCATGACCACCAACTAAGACAAATCTTCCAACAATTAGACAGACTGACTAAGTTTAGTTTTACGCCGCTTTTAGCAATATTCCAGCAATATCACGGCTGGGGACACCAGAAATGGGCTTAACACATTGTGCCAATGTGGGGAATCGAACCCGGGTCTTCGGTGACGAGCCAGCGCTTTAACCACTAGGCTACCCCACGCCCCAACAATTAGAGGGATGGGTGACCTACCCCACCCTAAACACAGTAATGTCCACACGGGATCTCAGAATACAGGCTGTCTATGGTGCCATGTTTGTTTAAATAGTAATAGTAATAGTCCGCTTATATGGTGCTCATATCCAGGCACATTACCTGCTCATGGCGCCACGCATACATACTATCCCCGTCATGGGACACCATCCTACTATCCGATACTCTTTCAACTCCATGGGGATCATACAGCCATGCTGCCTGTTAAATGCAAATGAACTAATCACTCACATTGCCAGAACATCCTCACAGGTACCGATTTTTACAGTTGGGTCAACTGAGACAATGTGGATCTAAGTATCTTGTCCAAGGATACTACGCCAAATGTGCCTACCTTGGGACCCAAACCTAGGTGCCTCCACCGATCGAACCCGAGCCTTCAGAATGATAGGCAGGCGCCTTACCACTGCACTATTGTGCTCCACAGGTCAAGGTCAAGGCTTAGTAACTTAATTATGAATGTACATCTTACAAATGACATAGCTTAGAACTGTCATTTCAAATATTGGAGTAAATATGGATTGTGTAAATGAATATCATCAACCCTAATTCACAGCTTATTCTCATTTAACTATGACTATATAACATGGAACTATGCCATTTTAAACTGAATGCCGAGACATTTGAAAATGACCTCAACTCGTGGATAATCTCAGCTACTTAGAGCTTAAAATTGACAAACTTTATGGAGAACAACTTCTTTATTACTAGAGTCGACTTTTTAGATACAGATTCTTGTACCGTTGTCATTCCTGCTTGACAATGGTACCAGAATCTGTATCGAAACGTCACACTCTCGAAAATAAAGAAGTTGTTATCCATAAAGTTTGTCAATTTTGTACGTCCCAGCTTCTAAACTGCCACTCAAAGAAGTTACTGAGACCTTGTTTCTCACAAGGGTTTCACAGAGCCAACTTATCTGCTCATCTATCTAGAGTGGTTATTTTTCTAAAAAAACACCTTTTTTATTTTAATTTAGTATTGAGTGCATATGTGTGTAACTGTGCACAGCAGCTATTTCCTTGACTTGTTACGTGAGCTCAGTGATATAGAATTGATATTCTTTCTTTAATAACAAATTTGAAAAAAACACTGTCAATACTGTATAAATATTAGGCAAGACATGCGTATGTTGTGACATTGAAGGACAACCTATATCTAAGCACACACGCTGAAAAAGCCTGTGTACAGACAGGGGTGGACATAACTTTAAAATTGATAGTGTACTCCGGTACAGTGGCACATGTAAAGTCACGTGCCCTGATAATTTTTCCACTTTACCAACCGTTTTCTTGCTGATTTTTTAGATAAACAACATAATTAACATTGGAACAGGGGTGGAAATAACTTTAAAATTGATAGTGTACTCCGGTACAGTGGCACATGTAAAGTCAAGTGCCCTGATCATTTTTCCACTTTACCAACCGTTTTCTTGCTGATTTTTTAGATAAACAACATAATTAACATTGAAACAGGGGTGGAAATAACTTTAAAATTGATAGTGTACTCCGGTACAGTGGCACATGTAAAGTCAAGTGCCCTGATCATTTTCCACTTTACCAACCGTTTTCTTGCTGATTTTTTAGATAAACAACATAATTAACATTGGAACAGGGGTGGAAATAACTTTAAAATTGATAGTGTACTCCGGTACAGTGGCACATGTAAAGTCACGTGCCCTGATAATTTTTCCACTTTACCAACCGTTTTCTTGCTGATTTTTTAGATAAACAACATAATTAACATTGGAACAGGGGTGGAAATAACTTTAAAATTGATAGTGTACTCCGGTACAGTGGCACATGTAAAGTCACGTGCCCTGATAATTTTCCCACTTTACCAACCGTTTTCTTGCTGATTTTTTAGATAAACAACATAATTAACATTGGAACAGGGGTGGAAATAACTTTAAAATTGATAGTGTACTCCGGTACAGTGGCACATGTAAAGTCAAGTGCCTGATAATTTTTCCACTTTACCAACCGTTTTCTTGCTGATTTTTTAGATAAACAACATAATTAACATTGGAACAGGGGTGGAAATAACTTTAAAATTGATAGTGTACTCCGGTACAGTGGCACATGTAAAGTCAAGTGCCCTGATAATTTTCCCACTTTACCAACCGTTTTCTTGCTGATTTTTTAGATAAACAACATAATTAACATTGGAAACTCAACTGGACACCGGTAAAGTGTGATATACAAATTTGTTTGCCCGACAGAAAAAAAACACTGGACTCGGACGTCGGGCAATGGGTTAATTCCATCCCTGGACAGAGCTGAACTTTGTGCATCAATTGTCTTGTCTAGTTTGAAATATGCACCACAGACAGCAACTCCTGTACTTTTGATAAAGATTTCTACTAAGAGGAAATGAATGTCATCAGGAATCTAAATCCATTAATTAGCCAGCAGTATTTAACACCATTGGCCAAATTCAAATAGTCTGTAGTTTTGGATAAGCAGTTTATGACAAAAACAACTGGTCCCTCTTGATTTTCATTAGTCTGGGACTAACAGTCCGGCGGCCATGTCTATCATTGGCCACAGTTAGTCTAATGTTATTGGTATTCAATGGGCAAGTAGAAGTTTCAGGAGTTTTAGTGGATATCCCGATATCTTACTATTCAGCCTTGTGCAAGTTTCAGGACTGCACCTAATGCTGTCATAAATATTTTTAAGTTTATAAGGACATTACTAAGGTTAATATTAAACATATTAAAAAGTTACAAATCTCTCTTCCCCTGCACACACTAATGGCCCCCTCCATTGTTTCTACACTGGCGACATCACCTTCCATCATGTTCCGCCCCAGCTGACAGGTAGTCAGTCACTCAGGCAGTGATCCAGGGAAGAGGTGGAGGTATCTGACATAACCATTAACGCATAACAATTCGGACTGGCCAGCTCAACCCAACCTGTCCAGCCCGTTCAAGTGGGTCTTGTGACTGCACCTGAACAAGCACACACCGCAATGGATATGATAAAGATCAAAAGCGAAAACACTGGATACAACCAAAGTGTCAGATAGGTTCAGTTTGTTGGACAATGACTTATCCTAAAGGCTTTTGGTGATAATGAAAAAGACAGGTATTAAATAATGATAAGGAAAGACTGTTTAATAAAAACCTAACAAAAAAAGTATCCTATTAACAGGTAATAATAAGAGGAAACGTAATCCCATATGCTCCCTCAAAATAACAGGACATGTCAGGGACAACTGACAATATATACATCAAGTGGAACATTTCAAAAGATAGGTATTCATTTCAGGAGAGAGTTCTGAATAAAGGGATTCCAGGAAAAATATGAGTTAGCAGGACAAACTTCTGATATATGCCCTGGTAGTTGCAGGGCTCGATTTAAGATATGTTAACCTACTTGCACCGGGTGCAACCTAAGATAAAAACCTAGTTGCACAAGCCAAATTCCAGTTGCACTGCCTTTATTAAAATATGTAATGAAAGAAATATGCTCTTGAATTATGTACATATTGCATTCAGAAGTTTACCCACTAAAAAATTGACTTGCACTTGGTGCAAGTTAGACTAATAACTAGGTTGCACCTTGTAATATTCGGTTGCACCAGTGCAAGTAACAAAGCAATAAATCGAGCCCTGAGCTGGTATACAGCAGTCTGCATCTAGCCACTAGCCTGAAGCCCAGATCTAGTCTGGTTGGGCTGAACTTTGTGGAAACCTCGGCCAATACTTGTCCACATATACTGTTTCCCCAAGGATAAACAAAAGGCAGAGCGACAGTATTTCAAAATGGGCATACAATAACACATTCCAAATTGCTATGTCAAGTTTTCATGCATATGATTTTTAAAGACTCAAAGAGCACAGTTATTTCACTTAACTTCAACATGAAATAGAAACTAAACACCACCAAGTGTTAAAATCAATTGCTGTTATAAAAGAACAGCAGGGCACCAAACAAAAAGGGCAGGGCACTGCACCCTGCTAAAATGCCCTCGGGAAACACCAACATAAAAACACTAAATTCTACTGACAATGAAGCTGAAAACCAAGTTCATGCCAGTACCTTTCTGGCTGTGGAGGAAAATTGAAAACTACTGGGATGGTTTAATAATTTCACACTATTTTGAAATAATCTGTATAGGTGAAATGTAAGTTCTTCTAAACTTACACCAGATGAACTGCATGATGAAGCAGATATCCTATACATGATGCATATATGAAATGTCTGTTCACAAGAAAGGAAAGGAAGGCTATTATTATCGGGTTTCCTCGTAACATGCTTAACACGGCTCTCAAAACGAGTAACCTTCTGCCCTGTAGAGAGGTGACAGAAGGTACAGAGGTAATGGGATAACGAGGTAGACCACAACGTCATGGCAACACAAAGGAAGCACTATATCTACAGGAAATGACAAGAATGAAAGGCAAGCTAGCATGCCTTCAGCAGACAGTGACCAGTGAGACCCCACACTGGTTTACCCTCGTTGATGATACAATATGCTTTATCATCCACTCAGATCTACATGAGTGAGTAAATAAACATCATTATGAATCACAAGTGTTGAAGATTTCAAGAGCTCCACAGCATAAAAACATGTATCACTGTGAGGTGATACAACCATCCACTCTCCTACCCAGAGTTCCATGCGGCAAGCCAGCATAGTATCTTTGCCACAGGCCAGAAAAATGATTCGTCACATCTTGCACCGTCCATTCAATATAATTTACATATTTCTTTTATTTTTGACGAGTCTACACAACTAATTAAACATCTTTGATAGAATGGTTTAGTTTCATTGAGAAAATATCCTAAAACATGTAACACTATTTCGATTTGCGTAGTGATCCTTTGTTTACATAGGTTGCACGGCTCCACGTGCTGTCATCGAAGCCGACGGAGGGCAAACGATGCACCCAGTTTGATATCTAAATATGTACTGTCATAGACCTAACTGTCACAGTTGTGGAAGAATATATATGTAACAATGTTAAACATTATGAAGAGAGCACCGAAAAGCTTTCGTGAGTCCAGTCTATTCTTATTATGAATATGCGCGTTTGATTACAAACAAGAGAAAAGTCCGGTCACGTGATATGCAAATTAGCCTGTGGCAGTGATGTTATGTTAAGTCATCGCTGTGCCAGCTAAGTCATCGATGTGCCGGAGTGTGACAACCATCACAACTGACTTAAAGGTCACATGCAACGTAAAACACAACTTTGCAGATTCTGATACCTTTCGGTATGGACTTACCGAAACAAAGCGTCAAAAATGCAAATTCAACTTATAAAGTTGAAAAATAACGCGATGAAAAAAAACGTGCGAAATCAGAGTTCAAACGTTTCACTAATTTTCCCCAGACTTTTCTGGGGAATACGGTTACAACAGCTGGGCTGCGCTCATAGCACGTGCGCAGTGAAATAGGTTCTTCGCGCAACTTGGAAGCCGGGCTGTCTGGTGAATACTTTCGGTGAAGGCTTTGGTGTGAGCCATTTTATAATGTTTTGTTGATATCTCACAGTAGCGAGCTTTTATATGTTATGACAGTAAATAAACTCTTTTATAATTTCATTTGTCTATTTCACCACACGTTCTTCTTACCGAGTCACTTTCTCAGTTAGATACTTAAAAGCAATGTCATTATTTAGGCGTTGACACAATTTCTAACTGTGATATAGATATGTCGCTTATAATTTTGTTTATTTGTTTTTCAATAAATCAATAATGCGATATTATATGTCATGAATAAGTTGATAATTTGGTCTCTGTGTTTGTGAATTATGTTTGATTTTTGATTGGTTATACATGTGACCTTTAATGTTTTATGATGTCACAATAGTAATGACATCATTGATGACATCATCATGATCATGGTGACCATGCTAGCTTAAGGATACATTATTGAAAAAAGAAGACGTTGCTTTATCTTCATCAGCAATCCAGAAGTGTAGATGATAAAAAGATAATTACAGCCATGAATCTTTCTGATCTTATCGGACTTGTGTCACAATTTGTGTATATTCTTTGTTGACACACTTGAGATATGCTGACACTTGTTTCATTAACGTACACACTTGTGTATTATATTATAGTGAATATGTAGGTTTTAAAACCATAAACATAAAACAGCAGGGATCACTTTGAGATTACATTCCACAACACCATCACACTGGAATGGGGGATCTTGCATTGATTGAAATCTCACCCAAATAGATCTCATTCAAACCTAGCTTAGTATGGTTTTATACAGCATTTATTCCCAGGGCCACAGATAAGGGGCGTACAGGCGTAATGTACGCCTCAAAATCAATTAAGTACGACATAATATAAGATTTCAAGCGTATCGTGTACGCACATACATACCTTTGTACGTCTAACATTGAATTTCCGTGCGTATCGTGCAAATGGAAATCTATTTCGGATAAATACTCAGAGCTCCAGATAAGATTTAGCTCATGTGGGTACTGTACCCACTGTATTTTTTTTGATTGGGTATTATGAATGTAGAGTGGGTATTTCATTTTCCGTTACCCACTGCTTTCAAATATGTGCGTATTTCAGTCATTTTACTAACCTAAGGTATGTTCTGCCTTATGTCATACCTAATCAAAACCAAAACCTAAATATAATGGAAATGATTTCATAAAAAAATCACTCATCCTATACTGACAGTACAACACTTGTCCAATACTAACAGTACAACTTGATAGCAAATCGATGTCTTTTTTATTACGCAAGCGTTTTTTATAAATATATTTCGTTCGCATTTGTTTTAAACTTTTTGCGTATCTAACATTTTTAATGCGTAATTGGTACGCAACAATTATTTTTCAATGCGTAATTGGAAATTTTCTATGCGTTTTTTACCTGGATACGCAACTTATCTGGGCCTCTGAATACTTGTCAAGTTTCTTTTGCGAAACACGATTTGACACATGAGGAAACCCCGACAGTAGGAATTACTTGCGTTGCCATGCAATGATATGCGTCACTATTTTTCGATTGGCTAAAAACTACACTGTTCCTATTTATATCCAGTCAGACCTGACATTTCACGCATCACATGGTCGCTCAGTTATTTCTCATGTCTTCAAATACAAATACATGGTTGGAAATAGTGATCGATGAATCGTCCAGACAAACCACATCACCAACTCACTCACACAAAAACATGTCAGTACTCCTTCAAAATTCTCAGTACACC
The DNA here is from genome assembly GCF_003918875.1 of Haliotis rubra. Lineage (NCBI taxonomy): Eukaryota > Metazoa > Mollusca > Gastropoda > Lepetellida > Haliotidae > Haliotis > Haliotis rubra. The sequence continues at coordinate 273,419 of NW_025765050.1, read as the reverse complement.
TCCACTTGCAATATGATGTGTAAGTACACTCGCACTCCCCAAAAGTTATCTGGAGCCCTGTATTCCAGTATTATCACATCATGAGACACCAGAAATATTGTCTTCAAACATGTGCCCATGTGAGAATCAAACCCTGGTCTTCAGTGTGATGAGCAAACACATTAATCACAAGGCTGTCCCACAGCCCACTCAAATCCAGCTACGCACTTGTCATAAAGATCATGCCATTTAGTATTCATCAAACAAACATTGACAACACAAAATAGTTTTCCAGGACTAACTAGCACATTAATAATGATATACTACTCCAAAGAAGTAAAGGAACATCAAATTTCATTTTTTATACGACTGTCAACAATTTGTCAGGAATTTACATTGTGGGTTTTCTAACTTCTTTTGAACAGTATACATCAGCACTATAAAACATTCACGTGAGCCCCTGGATCATGCATATATCACCTATTAGGTTGTGAATGATACTAGTTACTACCCTAATAATATATGAAATATATGTTCCAAATGATTTTGTGTTATAATCTGAATTAATCCAATACTATGGAGTACACTCTCTACTACATGTAAAATGTAAATCTATACACATCTACTAGAATACTAGAATAAATGTAATATCCATATTTTCTTAAAGATTGTGATCCTGCTACAATTGAAAAGGCTCATTTGTTCTGTCACATAAGAGATTTTCTCGCATACAGACTATTTTCCATGTAAATAATCACTTCATTTCTACAGCCTTCCTGAATGACACAACAGTGTTCTAGACCAAACACTGGACAAAAGGCAGCAATTTACTCTTTACCATTGTTAGCTATGTTAACAACTCCTAACAGCTTTTCACATTTCCAGTTTCTGCCAATTACTGCACAGGTCATCACTCTAGAGGAAGAGGGAGTAGAATTACATGGAAATAAAAAGACTAAATAACCTGCCCTGACCCTACAACCTGGCCCTGGTAACCACTCTGCCGAAACCAGACCTATTAATATAACAGTCAGATCAAGCTGGAGTACCCCTTCAAAGGACAAACACATATGAACACCTAGCTAGATGCAAGCAAGACTCCACATGTCCCACCGACACATCAGGTCCCACAGTCATCGTGGAAGGGTATCACGTTACGCTCCCTCGACACACCTATGACAGCTCAAATGCTGTAAAATTAGGTGTAGATTGTAAAAACGGTATCAACAATGACTCACACTCAGAGGCATGTGTTGTAGTTTCAGAGTAAACAACATAAAGAGAAGCTTATCATTTTGAACTTGATTTCCTTGCTGTTTATTAACATTTCAGCTTTCATAATTATTTTAACCTTTTGTCAAAACACAAAAAATCACCATGATGAGAAAAACTGCCTGATTCATGCAATTACAGGAATCGACATGGGTGGCAGTTTGGAACAAAGTTACAGCCATCTCAGGGACAAAATAAAGATGTTGTAGCTCATCTGATTTCATACTGATAATCTGCCACATCTAAACAGTGGCACAGTCAACAAGAATCTATAAAAGTAAGTAATATAAGTAATATAAGTTTTGACACATGGTATGAATATAGTGTACACAGCGACTTTATCATTCGAATGCTGGGCACATATGTGTTAAGCCCATTCTTTTCTTGGTCAAAATACCAACTTTCAAAAAAACTCAGTCTGGTCTGAAAACTATGAAAATGCAAACATGATGTGATGTGATAACACAACATTTAGAAACCGCTTTGTTTGGTCAAAAATACATTTTCATTATGGCCGACATTGCAGCCATGTTTAGAATCAAATCTGACAAACAGTTTACACAGATCATCAGATGGCATCATTTGGATAACCTATACAAAGGTTCTTTGGACTTTGGTTCCATAGATGTCCAAATTCAAAAGTTTATGACAGACCCCAAGGATGGATGACAATCAACATGATAAGGTGCCAAAGGTTCATTCAGTAAAACAATGATTCGGTCATTCTCTTCCCACAGAGGTCACTTGTCATATCTTCCTACAAACCTCTGTTCTAATCCGACCATATTTTCCATTTCTCATAAAATCCCTTAGCGGAAAAAAATCGCAACACGAATTATCTCCCTTCTTTCTATCCAATCAGAACACGTGTTACATCGACTTAGATCCAACTCGGCTAATACAAGCAAATGTGGGACCACAAATATCTCTCCTCACATTTAATAGTTAGCTTGTCTGTTGTCAACAAGGGCGATGGAGAGCCATTGATCCGCCATTACTTGACTGTGTTCTGTCTAGAAGAAACGTTTGTGCATCGGGCAGGGGAAGAGGTTCTAGTTTTCTCGAAGCATACAGAAACTATCAGGGCCATGCGAATGATCACTTTTGAAACAACATTGCTGATTGCACAACTAAATCTGATTGCAACCAATCACGAATCCTGAACACTCGCACCATGAAAGGGCCGTATTAGAACAGAGGTCCGTAGGAAGATATGACATGTAACCTCTGTGGGAAGAGAATGCGATTCGGTTAGATTCATCGAAAATCAAATCTGACACCTTTGTTTCAAATTTCGATAACCATTATATTTCAATTATTTCCACACAGCTAGAACGAACTTTTGACTCTAACTCAGTTTCGAGCACCGAAATAAGCCGAAACTTGATTGGTTGATGCCAGGCTATTTATCCAATGAGAAATGTTGTTAGTAGACATCGCCAAGTTTATGATGGATTTCACACTAAAAAAGCCAACTCTGAGAGTTAAATGAAATCTGATGCTTTTATTTGTATGAAGAGCCGAATCAAATCGAAGGTCCAATATAGAAAATCGAATCGAGGTCTGGGCGATTCATTGCAGCCCTAGTAAATCATATTCACGTATATATTCACATTTTAGTGTCCTTCTCTGGCAAACTTAATACCTAAGTTACAAAGCAACTTGACAGAAAGCGCCTCGGGTAAAAAACAGAAGCTGCCCACACACCCATGTGAAACTAAGCAAAACAGCATGTACCACAACTGGTTCTTTCATCAGTGAAATGCAAGTCAAAACTACAAAGCCAAACAATTTGAATATTATGAGCTGTGACATTTTTATTGTCTATTTGGGAATTATTACAGATATATTTTGGCAGACTTTGGACTGAATATTGGCCTCTGAACAGGCCTCGACAAATCCCTACTTGAGTTATTTCGACATGAATAATTTGTATAGCGACATATATTTAGCTGCACCATAACAGGAACAATTACAAACAGCAGCAGAAATAAGCAGCTTCCCAAACCATTCTATTTAATGTATAAGTGAGAGGGGTTTTGCAATTATCACTCTATCTGACTACAAGTTAATCAACATGACCTATAAATAAATCTGTTTATCATCATGCATCTGGTGTGATGCTGTAGAGCGATGAAGCCTTCCAACAGAGATAAAGACCAACAATCAACCCTGGTCATGGCGATAACAGTGGCTACTGTCTCCAGACCTGGCTCAACTCCACATGACGTAACCACTACACACAGATAGGAAGGAAACTATTACATTGCAACACTGTAGGCACTGATTATCAGTCACTGTGCTTTTATGTCACAAAGAGAATTGGACTATACCATGGTTAACATAGATTCAGCTTCGCCACTGATGGGACACCTAGGTACGGAAGGTGTCTCTAATGAACATAAGCCAACATGTGTCAATATGTCTGTATATATTGACAATGTCAGTACCAGCTGAAGAACATGTTGTTTATGCCTGTCACACAATCAGACGCTCCTATGAAACTGGAAATAGATGACTATTAAAACCAATGAAAAGTGTAAGATGGAAAGTGATAGAGTGAGTGAGTATGGTTGTACACCACTTTTAGCAATATTCCAGTAATAACTCGCCGACACCAGAAATAGGGTTCACACATTTTCCCTATGTGGAGAATCAAACCCCGGGTGTTCGCCGTGACAAGCCAACACTTTTACTACCAGGCTACCCTACCGCCCAGACAGTGATAAAGAAAGCTATGCAAAACACACTCCTGAACACAACCATTGGTTTCACCCATGTATGGGTAATGCATGACACTTAAAGGCAATGTGGACATAACATGGTTTACTCCAGATGCCACAGAGCTGCTCTCTTGGAAGTTGAAAACATTATTTTAATACTTTTCATCTCTTATCTGCACACCCATGAAGATACAGGTTAGAACTGGTCTTCAGCAACCCATGCTTGTTGTAAGAGGCGTCTAACAAGATCGGGTGGTTAGGCTGACTTGGTTGACACATGTCATCGTATCTGATGCTCATGATGTTGATCACTGGATTGACTGTCTAGACTCGCTTATTTGCAGACCGTCACCATATAAGCATATAGCTGGAATATTGCTGAGTGCAGTGTTAAACAACCAGCCAGATCCTTCAGCAATGACACTCAGTATAGCAATACTGTCATGTTGCTCTGTCCTATCCAACAATGAGACATGTGCAGCAGTGGGCATGTATACCTCCATGTGACATGATAACATACACACATAACACTGTTAATCCACATGTACATACATCACAATCTGGAAACAAAGGCTGAAGTAGCATTATACCTGTCACAATGTGCCTAAGGCATGGCCTTTCTTCTCTTACCACATAGGTCACTGTGACACTTCCACCCACATAAGCTCCTTTCGAAGTTCATAGCAAACATTTATTCTGATACATCAAAACACTGAATAGGTTTAGCATAATGCTTTACCTTACCCTTCTTTATTTATATTTGATAACTGCATATTTCTATTTGTGTACATCTAACATCCCCCAGTTCAATATATCTGTTTCAATATTCCAGACATATAGATATATGATAGCCGACTGCAAGTAATCAATTCTCGTACAAACAATCCAGCGGTTGACTTGATTATAGCGCTGATCTACAGAATTAGGAAATGATGACATTCATCAACGAAATCAGAGATTCTGACAACCCAATCTCATTAGTCGAATCCGAGAACAACCATGGGTTGCTGAAGACCAATTCCAACCCAGATCTTCACAAGGCCCCGGGTTCAGTATGACTCACATTCCTATCACTGTCGTATTTTTCCAAGTTGCACACAGCAAACATTTCAGTCAAATACATGTAGTAAAAAAATTGTTTACCAGAATTTCTCCTCAGTGCTAACTTACACTTAACTCTGAATGATGAAATAGCCTTGGATATGATATATCTTGTTTATAGAACTTTTGGGGACAAACACATACTTTAATGTTTCCAACAATTTAAAATATTGAATAAGTCACAGCATCTAGAATAATAGGTCTGTCATCAAAAACTGAGACAAAAACAAAGACTTAATAGAACTTTTGTGGGCAAACACATACTTAAATGTTTTCAACAATTTAAATTATTGAATAAGTCACAGCATCTAGAATAATAGGTCTGCTGTCAAAAACTGAGACAAAACAAAGATGGGTTTAGGGAAATTCATTCAAACATAAATGAATGAAACTGCCAAGTAATAGCTTGAAAGTTTGTAAATGCTTAGGCTACAATAGTAATGATGAATATTAACTCACATCCACAAGGTCAATTCTCTGTGCAATGCTGTCCAGGCACTCCTGGCCTGTACTATCAGATGACAGGGTACATTCCAAGAATGAACTATCCAACAGGTACACACCAACTATGAATGAATTCTTCGATGATATGTCATAACGACGAGTCCGTTTCGGTCTCCACTTGAATGGCATTTTATAAATCCAAAATGTCACAATTCTTCATAAAAAGTTGTTCTGAAATAAATGGAAATATTGTTGGGTATTTTGTCTAAAGATATTAAATCAGGGTGTGGCGCTGAGTGTGAGAGCAGTCACTTCAGCTCTGACCTAAATCATATGGTATACTGTAAACAAATGATAACATTATGGCACATACATCACAAATTGACAGCGTAAAGATAAAAAAGCTGACATCCATTTAAAAGTAACTTAAATATGTATAAATAATAATAAATATATTTAATATATAACTTATACAAATTAGTTTCTGAATAACATTACTTATTGATTAAGTTACATGGAAATAGATAGACTCTACTTGTTAATAAAATTATATATATATGTTAAGTAAACACATGAAATATAGAGGTGTAAAGAGACATGACTGTAATGAGACATTACTAACTTTAAGATAAAACATTACGCGTGGTTCCGGGGGCAAGTGTACACCGATAATCCTTTTTAACACTGTCACCGATGTACTCCACTTCAAGCGAAACCTCTGCTGACAAATGATTTTGGTGGTGTTATTTTTACAATTGTGTATTTCCAAACAGAGGAGCAAGCGGTTTTTCTATCTTCCCACGATGATCTAAATACGTGGGGAAGACCGCCCTCATCGTTGTTGCTGCATGTGTCATCACAAACCGTGATGTCTCATAACGAGGACTGTATGTCCATGTTTTGTTGTCAACCCAAGTCAGAAAAGTGGTTTGACATCACATTTCCCTCACAACTATTTCTATCTACGGAACAGGTGCGCGTCGCAGGAGGATCTCTCCTGGGCGTAAAATGACTTTGCGAATCTTTCGCAAATATTTTATAGAGTAGTGACTGATCAACAGTGGCATTCGAAAATTTCTTTGCTTTCTTTTTAAATCACTTACGTCGCTGAAGTTTTGTTGTGTAAATTGCGGTCCTCTTATTGGTGACTAATCACGGGATTGTCACCAAAATACGTCGCAGAGAATTTATGAATTAAAGGAGTGTTGTGATATCAAAGTCATTGGTTGAGACTCAGTCATTTTGCTGTTACAGCTCTAAGTATGGTACTAGATGTCTTTGAGGGTCATGCCAAAATGGTCATACAATTAAAAAATGCTTGTGATAGTATTTTCCTTAATTCTGCAAAACATTGAATTATGTAAACAAGTGAACAAGACCCTCAACACCTATTTCTTACATTTCGATAACCACTGACACATTGTGTGCGCGTATGTGCGTGCGTGTGTGTGTTATTATGTCGGTGTTCGACTTGACAAAAGAGGGGAAAGGAGCAGAAGGACGAACGATGCCGTTGTAACCCGCTCCCATTTCGTGGCGGGGGTCTGGTCATGCAGAGAATACCAAATATGTGTGTCATTTAGAGTGAACAAGTGATTCTGAATTTACGCCACAAAATCACGGCGGGAATCAACAGAAATGACCTACACACATTGTACCCATGTGGGACTCGAACCCAGTCTTCCCCATGACGAACCACCGGGTTACTCCAGCGCCCAGTATCATTTTGAATTGTTTTGTAAATAACTACTATGTACTAGTGTTGGGAATTGGTTCAAATCTCATAATTGATGATTGATTCATTACGTCCGATCAATCATCGAAAATAATTGGTTAGCGTCATTTATGAAATTTGTTAATGTACATAAAAATAAGGAAAAAACATGTAGTTCTTTTAGGGGTTTTTTTTGGCAAAATTTCACATCTTTAAAGGATGACTAGTATGTTGGGAACATACATTTCTTGGAATCTTTAAGATAAATTCAATCATGACTTGAAACGAGCTTGCAGTGCTTGCGAAATGTAACAGACAAAACCAACCATGTGAAAATTATTGTTTATGAAAACAAGTGTTCCAGAATTGTTTGTGTTCGATTATGAGAAATTATGATCGATTGCTTGGTCGTTTAGTCACTACGACCAATCTTCGATTATTTCAATTAATCGGACCACCACTAATATGTACTGTACAACGCAATATACATAACGCTAAATGTAGATGTTAATTAAATTCCATCTGTAACAGTTTCGACCAGGTTTTGGGGGGTAGGACTTTTAATTATAGTGTCAAACAGATCGTCAGAAACCTAATTGCATTCTTCTTCGATTTTTGGTGTGAAAGGTAAAATTGTTTTACTCCACTTTTAAAATAAGGTGGCTTGATTCATTTTCTATTTACAATACCGCATTTTCAAAACTGCAGCAAGAAGCAACTAACATTATACGTTGCCTTACATTGTTTCAGTGAAATGTTATAATCCACAAAAGTGTTTTCGAATATATAAAGAAAGGTTTTGATGAAAGGTGTATTTTGCCCCAAAGATCTGATGAAGGGTGTATTTTGCCCCAAGCAAATCATTTTGCCTACAGTTTTACCTTTGTGAATGTTAAAAAACATCATTGTGTCATATAAAAATAATAACAAGAAAAGAAAACACTTTCGTATATTATACCAACTATCTTATATCTCCTTCTTTTTGACCTTGACGTCTCAAAATCGAAATAACATTCAGAACAGTGGCACTTTCGCACATATTTTAATATTTTAAATATTTTTATTTCTTTTCCTACCCAATAGGGTGGGCACATCTAATGAGACAATATACCCATATATGGTCTCTGCCAATGGATGTAGTATTGCTCTTTTACCACAAGAAAAAACACTACTCTAATCATTCATATCGAGCTGTATTGAAAGCTCAGAATAGGGGCCAAATTTTACAATTAAATAACACATAACTGACAATGCACCATTGCAACTGTGTATCGCGCGTGTGACTTCCTTGCACTGTTCACTGCCACCTTTATCAGTAAAAACGTGTAGTTCATATTTGACCACCAACTGATTCAAAAGTGGCGACAGGAAACTAAATGTATTAAATTATATGTAATATGTTGTAAAGAATATAGATTACTTGTTTGACAGTGACGTAAATGGGTTAGGCATTTCAGATATTTAACAAGTGTCGCATCATGTAAATTTGATAAAAGCTAGACTGGAATGATATGACAAGCCCCAGTGACATGAATAATCTCATTCTGGTCCTGAAGTTCTTGAGATCAAGTATAACATCGATCTACTTTGAATTGAAGTCGTAAAATAGCGCAGAGCGCATGCGCAATGGAGATGGCGGTTTAGGGTGCGAAATTCGAAAGCCCAGTGTATTCAAGAAAATAAGGGTTAATCCGGCGTAAGTTTTGAGTTATCATATACATGATATATATGGCAATATTTGAACAAGTTGTAATATATCTTTCTTTGAAAATGTGTAATGAGATTGCGTCTTCAATATCGCGTTATTTTGATGATTTGAATAATGTTTGGGGCCAATGTTTGTTTTCATTTCATTCAAATGGTTTCAGCTGGTTTTCCATTTTGACACAAATCGTGTTTTGCTACGCTATCAACTTTCTCGTGTAGTATGGGCGACAAGGCGTTGATGTTGTATCATTAGATGTCTAGTCAAGTCTGTATGGTGCCAAGCCTCTGGGGGTGTTTTTTTTTACTCTTTCGTAAATTTGAATTTGCTTTCAGAGACACAGGCATGATCCAGAATATATTACTTTTTACCATATTTTCAGAATGAAATTTGACAAAATTTATCTGGAAATACAAGTGCACCATGGACATGATTGATGTTAATGATTGAACAAATCTCTGAAATCAGTATTTAGTCAGTCAAACATATTATAGTTCAACAGGTACGATTTTTGATGGATAGACAACTTATATCAATGGATTTGTGACATTTTGGTGTAGATGCTGGTAATGATAAGAGTTCCTCCCGTTCCCCCCCCATCCTAAATAATATTTATAAATTAATATATGCTAAAATTATTTACAAAACCTAACACTACAATTACTAGAGAACTCACCAAAGTAACTAAAAGCTCAAAAATTAATTACAATGTATAGGGTCGAACCATGTTGCGTTACCTCTGTTAATCTGCAGAAGAAAGACGTAGGGGGAACGGAAGGAACTCTTTCTGACTGGACTTATTTCTGAAGACTGTTGTTTGTATGTAATTACTTTCCAGATAACTTAATGACATAATAAATGGAGTTTGGCTTTTTGTTTCCCTTTCTGCAGGTAAGCCAGGATGAGTTGGGTAGCAGATGAATGGAAGGACGGGCTACCCCCAAGGGCTCTACAGAAGATCGAACAGCTAGAAAAACAGTTTGAACGCATTAAAAAAGAGAGAGAACAGAAGCAGTTTCAGTTAGAGAGTTTGGAACAGGTGTGTATTATGTCCCATCTTCTATGAAACTAGTAATTTTGTTGTTCCGTCATGCAGATTCAAAATTAACAATGTGAGAGTAGGAGACTCATCAAACTGAGACAGGATTAGGTATTTACTTATGCCCTGACAGTGACATCCTGATCATAAGGTACATGGCAACTCTGTATCTGTTTCTTAGAAAATTCCAATGATTTTCAAATTGTGCAATGGCAGTGGTAGCTGCCTTGTTTTACAATAGCCAAGCTAGTAACCTGTTACAATGAGACATTTTCTTTGTCCTCATAAGTCACAAGTGTTTAGGGGCAGTGGGGTAGCCTAGTGGTTAAAGCATTGGCTCATCACCAAGGCCTGGGTTGATTCCCACATGGATGCAATGTGTGAAGCCCATTTCAATTGTTCCCTGCTGTGATATTGCTGGAATATTGCTAACAGCGGCGTAAAACCCAACTCACTCACTACAAGTGTATAATTTAGTGGCATCTTCACTGTTTCATATGCATCCTATTTGAAGCTTGAGATTGTTTAAAAACAAATTTGCTTCGGTATTTGTGCTTTGATTTGTTTTGTGTTTGTTTATTTGATGTGTGGCAGCTTTTAATGTTTATAATTTTGATGACACCAATTTCTCAATAAGACTTGACAGCAGCCCAAGTGAGTTGGCACTCCACCTGAGAAAAATCATTGGGAGGGAGCATAGCACAGGGTTTGTCAGAAGCGAAAATAACGTGTTTCAGGGACGGTGTGACAAACTACATTTTCAAATATATTTTGAATATCAGCAATTGTCATTGTCACTGTTGAAAAAAGATTTATGTGTTGTTTTGTAATGAACAGGCATTACAAGCTCAGAAGCGGAAAACTGAGGAGGAAAAGAACCAACAAGGTGTGCTTAAACGTGAAGCACAGTCTTTGTCTGAAACATGTGAGGATTTAGAGAAGAAGAGGCAGAAACTTGCCCAGGATATTCAGACAAAGACCAACCATGTGTCATGTCTTGAAGGCCAATTGTCACATGCTAAACAGTCACTGGATGCAGAGACTAACAAGGTAAAAATGAAATGAGTAAAAGATTGTTATGGATATAGATAACTGATTCTTACATTGGCAACAACATTTAGTAGGAATGCACAATATAGCTTTGAGGTAACTGAACCTGTTATGTCAATCTCAAAATAAGTTTTAAGTGACACAGGGGTGGAAATAACCCATTGTCCGAGTCCAGTGTTTTTTTTCTGTCAGGCAAGCAATTTGTATATCACACTGTACCGGTGTCCAGTTGACTTTCCAATGTTAACTATGTTGTTTATTGTAAAAAATCAACAAGAAACCGTCCGGTATAGACGAAAAATTATCAGGGCAAGTGATTTTACATGTGCTACTGTTCCGGAGTACACTAGCAATTTTAAAGTTATTTCCACCCCTGTGACAATACCTTTTCTCGAATGTAAGAGCTGTAAATCAATTTCACTTTCCCTTTCATTTTTTTATCTTATGTGGCTGGAGCAATTTTAATGGTTCATCAGTTTCTGTGGAGCATGTATCGTACATGACTCCTGACGCTGTTAGCGCTTTGTGCACACTTTGGTGTGGAGTTTAGCACGATATAAGATTCCATATTATTATTATTACTACTGCTGCTGTATCGATGGTGTAGTTGGAAAGAGCCCCCACCAAGAGAGTGGCAGGTCTGAGGTTCGATCCCTGGCCATGTCATACCATAAGACTTTTGATGATTTTACGTGTTTGTCTGCCTGGCAATCAGCATTAAATGGATAAAACAGTCTTAGTTTAGTTTGAGTTGAGGCATCCATGTTAAATTACGTGATGGTATGTCAGTGCACTATGTATGCAATCAGACAGAAACAGGTAGACACTGACACACTCACATTTAATACCCATGTAATCCCTCCTAAGGTTAAGACCATTCCTGCTGTTTCTTTCAGGTGTCTCAGCTGAAGACAGAGCTAGACCACGCCCAACATGAACATCTTGAAGCTGTGAAGAAGTTTGAGAAACTAACATCAGACCACAATCGTCTGCAGGAATTCAGCAGCCATCAGAAGAAACAACTGGAGGACCGTATCCGTTCACTGGATGCTGATGTACGACAGGATGGGCAAAGAATAGGAGGTGGAGGGGGTGGGAAACAAGTTCCCTCGCCTACCGCCGTACAACCCAGTGTGTCAAATGGTGTGTTTACATTATGGGTTATTTCCCACTTTGCTTTTTGTCCAAATATTACTAGATTATTGCGTGAAGGTATTGTCATGGTTTTTCACTTCTCCTGTCTGTACTTACAGCTGAAGTAAGTGCACTGAAGAATCAAATAGCAGAGCTGACAGCACTGAGACAGAAGGATCAAGATGATCAGAAAAAGCTGCAGGATGAACTCAAGGCTTTGCAGTCACAGGTACAGCTGGTTATTGTTACCAGGACTGATAATCGCTGTGTCAATCAATAATAACGCTTATGGTCATTTCTAGTCAAATACCCACGCTAGCTTAACTAACATCCGCAAGTGATGTTGTCAGCACGCATCAATTGTTAACGCTTAGCAAGTTACATTTGCAACGCCTTTGATCATCAAGTATCCTATCGCCTTACGCTTCCGGATCGCTATATGTTTTGATTGCCCATTACAATTCCCGCTTATTAAGTGCTGAAAATGCGAAAATCCATGAGAAGCATCCTGAATGATAACAAGGCGCGATCCCCCGGCTGCTCTGACATCGATATTATACTAAGTCCTAAATCTTTACTCCAAAGATGCCATTAATGTTTCGCCTGCTTAGTTGACCTCCCACCTTACAAGATCATGCTACTAGTCATGACTCTCGACTTAGGTTCGAATCCCACATGGGTATTAATGAGTGAAGCCCATTTCTGGTGTGTAATACCTGCGAGTGATATTGCTGGAATATTGCTAAAAGCGAAAACCAAACTCAGTCATTCAGTACTGAAGACCAATTCTAACCCGGATCTTCATGGGTCTGGTTCTGTCATTGGCACCATAGAATGAATGAATATCTTGTTCAATAATAGCCCAGGCCTTCACTCACCAATACCATATACAGCACTTGGGGTGATGGTGTTTACATTTGTGACAGGTAAATAGAGCCAAAGTAACAACACATATTTGTCATCCAAAACCACAAGTTGGCAAATTCCCAGCAATTTTGCAGCCCTGTGTTTACACACTTATGTGCATGAAGGGAATGTGAATGTTTCGCTGACAGTCTTGATGTGTTTGTGGCAAGGCTGGTACTGACATGAGCAAGACTATCTCTGAGTTGGAGACCCTGCGGCGAGAGAAGCAGGACCTGACACTGAAGCTGGAGAACCAGAGTGCTGCCACCAACAACCGCATGCAGCAGATGGGTCAGAGTCTCCAGGACAACCAGGGGATGACCGGCATGCAGCTGGACAAGATGGAGCAGGTCCTAGGCAAACTGAAGAAGAGAATGAAGGTCAGCATCATGCCAAACAGCTCTAGCATGGGTGTGGCACTGTATGATAAGTAGGTGTCAATGATACACCAATCTCACGCATACGATACTTGTTACGATTTTAAGGTCACTATATTAATGCATCCAGATACATAATTTTCATACCTCTTTCATAGCATTACCTTACCGCAATGTACGCCGGCTGATTGGTCCATCAAAATAGTCTAGCCAATCACAAAAGCTGTTAGTTTCCAAACTATTTTTAAGTAAAGCTAGCTACATCTATTTATGACGGAGCGGTCTCAGATAATTTTACTATCAAGACTTTGAAGGAGATGCATCGACATACATATCGCTCACATATGACACATAATGATAAGCCTACATAGTGATATATTGTTATACTTTTATGATTTGCATGGACTGATGATTCACATACGTGACATAATGATACATATTGGGTGTAACATTGTGCTTCCAGACATGCTCTCAAATCATATTCATTTCCTAATACTTTAGTCAAAGTGTGATATGTTTCACAAAGTTTTAGTAAGCAATGTTTTGCATAAAATTCTCAATGTTGATCCACTAATAAGAGGTAGTAGTTAGCAGTCAGTATGTGTTTAACTTGGGATGCCTCTGATATGCTGTTTTCACACTCAACCAGCAATCAAGAACGGCAGTGCTAACCTGGAACTACAGATCCAGGCAAAGACAAAGGAGCTGCATGAAAACAATGGCCGCCTACAGAAGATGCAAGTGGAGTTGAACAAAGCCGAGGCCATGGTCGGGGACAAGGAGAAGCAGCTCAACCAGCATCGCGATGAAATTGGAAAACTGAAAGTTCAGATTGAGCAGACAAACAACAAGGTGTGTTGTGACATTTTGCTGAGTGACAGATGAAAGGCTAGCTGTTGGCTTGAAGGACATAAACTATTCATGTCTGTTGTGTCTGTTGTTGTCCCCAGCCTAACGCCTGAAGCGGGGACTATGTATTCAGCAGCATCGTATGTAATGACATCCGATGCTGTTACATCCGATTCTTGTGTAGCGATATCTCATGAACTGTTGTATCCAATGTCTTCAAATTTGGTGACAGCCAACATTGGGGATTACTCAGACACCAGTGAACTTGGGTGACCTTGACCTATTTTCAAGGTCACCCGCGACACTTTGACCACTTTTCAAACTTATTTAAATCACGATATCTCATAAAACATTGCACCCAATGTTTTAAATTATGTCGAAACTACATTGGGTGATTATGCAGACACCATTTCAGGCATCTTGTATGTGACCAAAAAATAAAAAGTAGTAAATATAGATATTCCATTCTTTAGCGGCGGGGGACATTGCCATATCAGTGGCAAACACTTGTTTTATTTGTTTGTGTCTGTTTAGATTTATGGGTTTTTAACCTCCCTTTCCTGTATTGTAGTCATATAATCCCATCCTCCTCCCCTTTTCAGGAAGTTAAGAGATTTTAAGGTTGTTAATAATATTTTCTCTAAGCCTCAAACATAACTTTCAGGGACTTACAGTTAGTGTATGTCTGCAGTGCCTGGCTTTATCCAGTTCACGTATCACTTTATCGGTTTTGGACGCATTTTACTTTATGTAGATCTTACTTTATTACATTGATATATCGATCACATATGCATTGATGAATTTGGTTCTGTTTTGCAAAGATCTTGGATCTTGAAACAAAGAACAAGAAACTGCAGCAGGAGGGAGAGAGGCATGCGCCATTAACGCTGATTCTGCTCGGATATCTCAGGAGCAGAAACTGAAAGGAGCGAGAGAAGGAGTTGAACAAGGACATAGCTCAACACATGGATATACTGCTCGAGGCTGGTGAAAAGCTGCTGGCAGAGACGAAGAACAAGATGCAGCAGGAGATCAAACAGGTAAAAGTCCTCTTGAGCATGTCATAACACTGAATACAGCTGTAATCAAAGTGACTAGACTCATCTATTTGTCATATATTGAAGATAATGTCACCCAGTCAATTTCCATGACTGAACGACTATAAAGCCATGTCACAGGATGGGGTTGTCTTATGATATGAGTGTTCACTCATCAAACTGGAGGCCTGGATTCAATCCTCCAAATAGTTAGAAAGTGGTGTTAAGTAACCATTTCTGGTGTCCTCTCCCTCTGTCTCCTCTCCCCTTCCGTTCCATTAGATAACCCCCTTGCCATGGGGTGGGGGACATTGTGGAATATATTCCCCTGTCTAAAGTCACAGTTTACAAATATGAAGGTGTGTGTTGTCTGTGTCAGTGTGAGACAGAGCAGAACCGTCTGAAGTCTCAATGTGAGAAGCTTGAGCAGGAGAAACAGCAGCTGCAGAGGGAGAAGAAGGAGCTGACAGACAAGCTGGCAGCCATCGACCACGCCCTCAAGACACATGATGCCTCCCTTGCAGCCATGCAGAAGACTGTTGATGATGCAGTTGCTGAAAAGGTCAGTCTTTCTTTTCAATATTTGAACTTCATCACCATGATTGTAAATAATCAATTTCTTTGATTGATGATGTTTGGGGAGTGGTGACAGACTCCTTTAAGCCACATGATGTAATATGACCGATTGTGATTTGTTGTTGTAGAACAAGGTTCTCCGTGACATGGAGGAGACCCAGAGAAAGATGGAGGCCACTCAGCAGCAGACACAGAAGATGAAGGAGACCACAGACCGTGTAGACCAGGTTAATAATGATCTGCGGGCCAAGATGATGGACAAGGATCTTGAGCTTGAGAGTGCTACAGCTGAGTGTGAACGTTTGGCTGCCAGACTTGAGTCAGAGACTGTACAGATGCAGCAGAAGATCGAGGGGTTGGAGGCAGGGAAGGGAGAAGCGGAGGCTGGCCTTTCCATGTCCAAGCTGGATGTTCTCAAACTTAACAAGCAGTTTGTAGACCTCAAGTCAGAGAAGCAGAGTGTGGAACAGGCACTGGAGGAGAAAGAAAAGGAACTGGCTAAAATGACAGCTCAGAAATGTGAGATGGAGAGACTCCACGATGGCATGAAGGGGCAGCTGGACCACCAGGCTGATCGGTTTGACAAGCTTGCTCATGATCTGACAGAGAAAGAGAATGAACTGAAGGACCTGACAAATAGTCTCTGTCAGAGAGATGCAGAGTTACACAAGATGAAGAATCAGAATGATGAAAAGGATCTGGCTCTGCAGAACAAAGCTTCCATTGTGGAATCAAGGGATCAAGAAATTCACAAACTGAAGGACTCGCTCAAGGAAATGGATGAACAAATGTCAGAAAGGAAGAAGGACTTTGATGTAGAGATAAAGAATGCAAAAAGATTCTGTGAACCAAGCCCAACAGGACATGGGTCAGTTGCAGAAGGAGCTAACCTCTACTAAGCATGAGTGTTCAACACTGAGAGCACAGGTGGAAGAACTGAGATCTCAGCTGGAGATCCAGCAGCAGTACCTGGCTGAACGTGATGAGGAGAATGGGTCACAAAAGAAAGAAATTGAGAAGTTAATCCAAGAGATTAAAGAGACATGTCATTCTACAGAAGTGAGAGCCAAGTCCCTTCTGGAGGAAAAGGACAAGCTGGAGAAGCACTATGAAGCTGTGTTATGTGAAAGGGGGGAAGAAATGGAATCTAAAGTGTCCGAACTGAACAAAGTGATACTTGAACTGGATAAGGTCAGGCACTGCTTCTCCGAGCTGCAGAGGGAGCACGACAATTTGAAGATGAAGCACAGGGAATTGAATGAAGAAAAGGACAATGTTGAAAATACTTGTTCTGGTCTAGGTGAGCAGATCGAGGACTTGAAGACCCAGATTTCTTACATCCAGGCTGACCATTACACACAGATGCAGAATGTGAAGGCACAGTCTCAAACCATGCAGGACAGTTATAACAGTAAGTGCGAATGGATTCAAATAATCACCTCATCCCATGTTGTTTATGAAGATCTGTTAATACCGTTTTTCTGGTTCACAGTTTCAATAAGAATACTATTATTTGCAGATTTATTTTTGAAGCAGTCAGCAATATTATACCCCAGCTACAAAGTTATAGGGCTATATTAGTATATAGCATTTATTCTGCCCTTCTATCCGGGAAGCGGGGCTATGTGAGCCGTGCTTACTTCTACACTTGTTTTAGCTGTATTTTGTCAGGCTATAAGTGACTGTTTTTCATATAGATTATTCGTGTTGATACACACACACACACACACACACACACACACACACACACACACACACACAGGGTGGGGCGGAGAGTTCTGGTGCGGGATTACCAGGCTTGGCTAGATCCCCGAGCCTCGAGTGTGCCGTTGATCCTTTGCCTCTGGCTTCGGGTTCGGCTTTGGCTGTCTCGGCTCTGGCGCTGGGGGAGGGTTCGCGCCCAGTCCCTCTTTCCGTTCTGGCTCTTAGCCGGTTGAGTATCCCCGGTGTATCCAACCACTCGAGTTTCACCCTTGAGAACGGAGGCCACTGTTCTCCCGGTGGGCCTCTCTGAGTCTCGGGTTCGGGGCCCTGTTCCGTGTGTGGCGGTCGGGACGGAGAGTTTGTCTGGTTTTCTCTTTCCCCTGGTGTCCTCGGTTCGGTCTTCAACCGGGTTGGTGGTTGGGTCCTCCCTTTGGGAGGGTTGCAACTCTGGCTCGGGCTCGGAGGCTGAGTCGATAGAGGTCGGGGATGCAGAAGAATCAGAGGGAATTTTCCATTGGCCTTACGGGAGGTGCGTCAGCGCATAGCACTGGTTCTCCCTCAGGCTGCGATTCCATTGGAGCAACAGGGCTCGGCTGAGCTCCGCCTTCCAGGGGAGGCTTTCGCCCCTCGGCAGCCTACTCAGACTTGGCTCCGTGTGCTCCCATCATTGGTGCAGGATGTGGTCGATCCCTTACTCATTGGTTCTCGGCTTCGTTTTGATCTGCCTGAGCTTGTTAAGAGATACCAGTTGGGGGATGACTCTCTTTTCCAAGTCCCGGTGGTGGACTAGTGTGTGTTCACTGCAGTAACCTTCCGGCAGCTAAACAGGGTCGGCTGGTTCGACCGTTTCCCCATTCGGGGGCCCCTCAGCGCACCGTGTATCGTAGCTACGAGGAGGTATTCCATAACACCAGCCAACAGATTTTGGTAGTGGTCCATGGGGTGTAACTATCCTCTTTACAGAGATCCGTCCTGGAACCGGATGCGCAAACTGGCGACATTTCGCCGAATGTGGTGTTGCTCCGGCAGCTTACTGAAGTTCAGGCCCATCTGACCCGGGATTCTTTGCGATCCGCGGCATCTGATGTGGGAGCTCCTCTGTCGGGTTTGTCCCTGCCGGTTATAAGTTTGCAGGAGACAACCCATGCGCTTCTGCCCGATGTTCCAGTGGGTGGCTGCCTCTCCCTCTTCTGGCAGGAGTGGGAAAGGGGCACAAACAACCGCAGCCCACTGATACTGTTGTCCACTTACCACTTTGGAAGCGAGGCCCGCCAGAGGTTACCGTCATAAGGGGCACTCCCGTGCCGTCCTGTCAGGTCAAGGCAGGTATTCTGCAAGACGAGGTTCAGGCTTTGCTGTCCAAGTCCGCAATGGAGCGTGTTCCACCTGGAGATGAACTATCGGGTCTGTATTCCACGTACTTTCTCATCCCGAAGAAAGACAGAGGCTTCCGTACCATACTCAACCTCAAGGGGTTGAACTGCATGATAGAGGTTCCATCCTTCAAAATGGAGACACTTCGATCAGTGATCTCGTCTGTTCAGCCGGGCGATTGGCTCACGTCGATCGACCTCAAGGATCGTGATACTCATGTATCCCCTCGTTCAAAGCGTTACCTTCGGGTTCTCGTTCGACGGGAGTTGTGACCAATTTCGGGTGTTCCCCTTCGGCATATCTACTGCCCCCAGGCACCAAGCTCATGTTAGTGCCGGCCACATTAGCTCGGTCGTAAGGCATTGTCTCTTGGACGACTTGTTGCTACATGCACTAACTCAGCCAGCGAGTCTTGACTCCACTCACGTTGTCTTAGATATTCTAATCCATCTGGGGTGGATCGTGAACCTCGAGAAATCTGACCTGGTACCCTCCCAGGACTCCTCGGGACGCGGCTCAATACACATCAGGGTCTGGTTTCCCTTTCGCCTGATCGGATCACCAGAGTATGTGAGATGGTGTCTTCGTTCCTCTCACGTCCCCAGGCCGTGGCACGGACATGGCTCCAGCTGCTGGGTCACATGGTGGCGACCGTCTCTGTAGTGTGGTGGGCGAGGTTGAGGATACGCCCTATACAGCAGGCTTTGGCATGTCTGTGGGCTCACTCTGGATCTGGAGAAGTGTCTCACAGTTCCCGAGTGGTTATTCCCTCACCTTCAGTGGTGGACCGATGTCTGGAATCTCTCCAGGGGCTTCCCCTTGAGCCTCTCACGGACAGGGTACTGTTGGGCGTTCCCACCTCTACCGCTGATCCCCAGGGTCCTCTCCCAGCTATCCACCCAGCCGGCTCCGCTTCTTGTTCTTGTGCTACTGGTACCTCTTCATCCTCTATAATCTCCAGGGTATTAGTTACGAGCACTCTCCACTATACCCTGGCTGCATCCATGTTTTGGCCCGATAATTATATTATCTCCCTTTGCTGGCTCCGCATTCTCAGTGTAGCCAATCACATAAGCCGCCGTTACATCCGAGCTTTCCAGTGTCAACAAAGATAGCAGTCGCAGTCGCGAAGGTTTGTTCGCAGTGCCACTCATATTTTTGGGGAAATCATACAGACAAAGTTACAGATCTGAAACTTTAAAAAAGTATATGAAAGAACTCCTTCTACCTCTTTCAGAGTACATTTGCATCAATTGTGTTGCCAAGTTTAAACGGTTAGATAATGTAAGAAGCGAAAGTCAGTTGGGATTGGTTCGTTCAACTTCCCAGCGTAGACACCTGATTCGATAAAAAGCCAGAAAAGGGAGGTAATAAAATCATTGGGCAAAGCCGTGGATGCATCTAGGGTATAGTGAAGAGTGATCTTAACGATGTTAACGTATACCCTGGAGATTATCCAGGATGGCACCTCTTTGGCTGTCACAGAGCTGGTTTTTTCGGTAATCCTCAGGTTTCTGGCTCAGCCTCCTGTTATATTACCTTTATGACCGGACATTCTCACTCAGACCGGAGTGCACAACCTGGATCCGCAGATCCAGTGGGTGGCCTGGCCTCTGTCAGGTCTAACCTCGAAGCATGTGGAATTCCTGCGGCAGTTGCAGACACAATTCTGGCTTCGGGTCAGGATTCGACAACCATTCAATATGAGGCTGTATAGTGGTCCCGCTATGTGCGCTGGTGTTCAGATAGGGGAATTGCAGATCTCTTTTCTGCGGATTTAGTCTCGTTTGGAAGAGGGTTTGGCGGCTTCAACCATTCGTGGCTACTCCACTGCTATTTCCACTTTTCACACCCCTGTCGATGGTGCTTTTCTGGGGCAGCACCCTCTTGTGCAGTGATTCTTAGCTCTGCTCTCAGAGCTGCCACCTGCTCCACCAGCCCACCTTGGGAATTGTCAATTGTGCTAGATTGGCTGCCCGGTCCTGCTTTCTCACGTCGATCGGCTATTTCCCTTCAGTTGTTAACGTGGAAAACAGCCTTTCTTGTGGCGGTGACATCTGTTAGAAGGGTCGGCGATATTCATGCAATGTCGTCCAACCCGGCACTGACAGGTTTTCACCCTGATCGGGTCAGTGTTTGCCTCCCGGACAGTTACCGTCCGAGGATCAATCACGCTTTCCACGTGACAGCTCCTATCCACTCTTACCCAGCCTTCTACATCGAGGACCGTTCCTACACGTACTCACCCGTTGGATGTCCGTAAGACCCTCAATGTCTATATCAAACCAACGCAGGGTATCCGTACGGGTACCAAGCTGTTCTGCTGTTAAGGTGGCGGGAAGGCGGGGTTCCTGCCAGTAAACAAACTACCTCTTGCTGGCTTGTTTCTCTCATCTGTGCAGCTTATTAGGCTAAGGGTAAGCTTCCCCCCGAGGGGTTGAAGGCTCACTTGGTTAGGGCAGTGGCTACTTCAAAAGCTTTTGCAGCGGCACTGACCATTGAAGAGATTTGCTCCGCCGCTATTTGGAGCCGGCCGAGTACTTTTATCCGACACTACCAGCTCGACACGCATTCTAGAGATCGTGCTCGGTTTGGTTGGTCTGTTCTCTCCAGTGGACAGTGTTCTGCCACCTGACCGAGTGAGTCTCGGTTCATTGGTTTGATTCTGATTTTCAATTGCTCTAATCGACTATCCACTGAAGGCTCATTTTTATGCCCCCGCCATATATGGCTGGGGGCATATAGGGTTACCCTCCGTGTAATGCATCGTCCGTCCGTCCGAAACAGGGAAACAGGGAATGTACTCTTTCCACTTCTCCACAAAAAACGCTCTGTGGAATTCAATGAACTTATACATGGGCTTTCTTGGGACTCTAATGGTGTGCATCTCATATTTTGTTTTTGTATTTTATTGGGGTTTTTTTAAGTTAAGAGACATTTGAACTTAGGTACATTTTGCTGAATTTCTCTATGATGATAGTGTAATAGGGGATGAAGTCTATCCAAAAACTACTTTATGGAATTCATTTAGATTACACATGTGCTTTATAGGGACTCTAAAGGCGTGCATCTCATATTTTGATTTTGTATTTTATTTATTTTTCCAATTTTAATGCCGTTTGAACTTACATAAATTTTGTTGAATTTCTCTCTGAATATAGTGTTATAGGGGATGAAGTCTATCCACTTCTCCACAAAAGCTGCTCAACAGAATTGATTGAGCTTCTACGTGTGTTTCATTGAAACTCTAAAGGTGTGCATCTCATACCTTGTTCATCCAATTTCTTAATTTTGTCACTTCTACATATGTTTGAACTTAGTTGAATTTGGTTCTATTCATTCCTGTTCGTCCCATACAACAGGGGTGTACTTTATCCACTTCTCCTCAAAACCACTGCACAAAAATTCATTTAGCTTACATGTCTTTTATAGAGACTCTAAAGGTGTGCATCTCATATTTTGTTTTTGTATTTGATATGTTTTGTTTGTTTAGAGACATTTGAACTTAAATAAATTTTGTTGAATTTCTCTCTGATGATAGTGAAATAGGGGATTAGGTCTATCCACTTTTCCACAAAACTGCTCAACAGAATTGATTAAGCTTATATGTGTGTTTCATTGGGACTCTCAAAGGTGTGCATCTCATAGTTGCATAGATGTTTATTGAACTTGTTCGTGAATTTTGTTCAATTATTGATCTTTATATGATAATAGGTTGTGTTATCTAACCCCTCAACACATTGTTTTTAGTGTTTTCAAGTACTTCAGTGGGACCCTGAATGTGTGAACTCTTCCTACAGCAGCGGGGGCATCCATGTCCCTGGACACAATTTTTTCTTGTTTACTCATACAATTTATTCTCCTGTCGGAGATGATTATATTGTTATGTGTACACCCTTTCGGTGCTCTATCACTAATTGTCACTATGTGGGCGGGGCGTTTCCCAACATGTATCATGTTCTCATGCATTTACACTTTTGGCTCGGATCTGTGTACAATCCTCCCTTTCGGGTCACCTCCCATCATGCCTCTCTTTAAGCTGCGGGTCATGTGACCAGTGTTTTTTAGTGTAAGTAGCATGCTTCGTCTACAATATCAGTAATTTACTTGTACCTAACAGAATTCCCACCTCCCTAGCCTTTGGTCTTTGGGAGTCTGTGTTTCTGCATATATGTACCCCAAGAAAGATCTCTATGAAAAAGAATTAGCTAAACCTGTAGAGGTTTCCAATTCTTTGAAGAGAATCTTCCTTGGGGTAGGGCCGCCCACCTACCCGCAATTCTGTTCACTGACGCTTTGTCAGCTGAAGGAATAATGATTTGGGCTAGGGTTCTTACCTGGTTGGCCACACATGCTTGTAAGGAGGTAACTCCACAAGGTGGGGGGCTGTATAGTAAATAAAAGACATTTTTATTATTATTGTATAATCTTTTATTAAAACTTTGTTACAACTGTCACATGACATTTTCAGTTGCAGAAAAGGCATATATTTACCCCAAGGAAGATTCTCTTCAAAGAATTGGAAACCTCTACAGGTTTAGCTAAGTTTTTGTACATCACTTTTTAAGTAACATTTTCCTCTTTCTTTTTTTTGAGAATATGTTTTAACATGGTGATCAAATTTTCAGAACTGGAGGCAGAACACAAGAGTGCCTGTGACAAACTGTTGTTAGGAGACGGCCGTATGACAGACCTGCAGGAGAAGCTGCAGGTGCTTGAACAGGAGAGGGAGGTCCTGGGGAAGAGACTGGATCACTCTGAGAACACCATTAAGCAGTTGCAGGAGACACACAGGTATTGTCGCAATGCAATACACACCTCATCAACAACCCATTACTCCTCCTGTCTGTGCAGTGAATAGATGATCATAACATTCGTTCTCTTGCATTATATGAGAATAACATTTTTTTATACCATGGGGGAAAAAACCAGGGAAATACTATGAAGAATAGAAAAAATATGCATATTAACTTTGTATGGTGAAACGTTATACGGTAAATTTCTGGTGTGGGTAATCTTTGTGTCTAAACCATTGTCCTTTTACAGTGCATTTTGAAGATACTTCAGGAAATGTTGCATAAATGATTTTTGTCATGACGTTTACAATGTATGTTAATGGTTAGGCCTTATAATGAATTGCCTGACTTAAATTAAGCATTTATTGATGGGACTTCATGTATGGTCCGCAGCTCTCGGGATGTGACTATAGAGAAATTAAAGGCAACTTTGGCAGAGAAAGAAGAGGCTCTTGATCTTCTCACTCGGGAGTTCGAAGCTAAGACTGCCACTCTCAACCACCAGGACAACCAACTCAAAGGTAGGTTTGACACTTTGTCCCTTCTCATGTATACTCGTTCTATATCAGCTATGATTATTGGTCATATCCATTGCAATAATTATCATTCATTATTTCTTTCCACAAAAAAGTTGTCAATGATGCTGGGCCAGTCATGAATACTCGGGGGAAAATGGTTACAATTTCTTTTAGAATTCCTAACAGGTTCAAATTGGTAGTTGGTTATTAATCTAGTTTGATATTGCTAACAATTACTGTCAGTGACAATTTTGTTTTCACAATCTGCCGTATTCACTATAGAAAATAATAGACACTACCCAGTTTCCAACAATATCATTGACATAATCTGCTCTTGTCATATCACTGATATCTCATCAAAGTCAAACATAGAGGGCGGTGGGGTAGCCTTGTGGTTAAAGCGTTCACTCGTCACTGAAGACCCGGTATTTTTCCGGGGTAATAATGTGCTGTGTATATGATGGAGCATACCTGGAGTCAGAATGAATCATTGTTTATGTACTCACATCTTTCATATCCATTAGTCTCATTCAAAGTCAGTCCATGCAAAACATGACAAAAAAACATGCATTGATTGTCAGTCTGGCATTGTTGATCAAAAATCAGAAACTGCACTTGTGATTAATAAAAATTGTTGATCTGATATGGAACAGTTTTAGAAAGATGAATAACTGATTTTAGATATTCAAACTGTGACATCCCTAGTTGGCAGATGTTAGTGTCTGCAATGGTGGAGTGACAGCTTTGTAAAAGTGACATATTTTATAGAGAGGACATATTAATTTCAGATACACAAAGTGTCTGGGCGGA
This sequence comes from Haliotis rubra, assembly GCF_003918875.1. Lineage (NCBI taxonomy): Eukaryota > Metazoa > Mollusca > Gastropoda > Lepetellida > Haliotidae > Haliotis > Haliotis rubra. The sequence goes on along the minus strand of NW_025765050.1, from coordinate 248,311 downwards.
GCAGGAGAAAAAGCTTAGGGCCAGCTTGCAGGAGAAGAGTGATGAGATGGTGGCCATGGGTCAGCAGCTTAGTCAGGTGGAGAAGGAACTGGATGAGCTGAAGGAAGAGCACACAAGGCTTCTGGACCAGACACAACAGAACCAGGACCTCCAGACAAGAAAGGGAGGAGAAATAGACACACTTAAATCCAAGTTGACAGATCAACAGGCTGAGATGGCCAGGTTGGGAGAGAAGCTGTCTGAAACTGAGGCCAACTTTGAGACTCTGAAATCACAACACGGTCACCAGAAAGAACAGCATGAAGCCCAGGGTCAACAGCTGCACAATCTGACAGAGAATATGAAAGCCAAGGATAATGAATGGGAGAAGAGTAAAAAGGAGCTCAGTGGATCTAACTCTAGCCTGACAGAAGATGTGGCAGCTCTCAGATCTGAATGTGAAGATCTGAACAGGAAATTGCAACAGGCGCAATCTGCTTTGTCCCAGCAGAACAGCTGACATGGAGAAACTTCAGTCTGAACATGCTGAGCTCCATTCTGAATCTGAAAAGAACCTCAACAAGATGTCTGAGGAGGAGCTTAGTCTGAAGGAGAAACTGAGGCAGATGGAAGACGAGAAGGAGAAATGTGACACTCTGTTGAAGCAGAAGGATTGTGATAAAGAAACTTTATTGAAAGAAATGTCTGAAATGAAACAGCAGAATGATCAGATGCAGGCAAAGCTGGACATGATGCAGATGGACTTTGAAGACCAGGGTGATGATGTAGGAGATCTCACAGTAAAACTACAACAAGCTCAGCAGGGAGTGGAGGATCTTAAAAAGACTGTAGAAGAAAAGATCTCTCAACTTGCTGAGAAACAGAAGGAAATACTGGCATTATCGGAAGAGCTTGAGAAGTCCAAGCATGAGCTTTCTGCCATGACCAGCACTGTTACTGAGATGAAACTTGAAGTGGAACAACAGTCATCCATTTCTCTGGAGAGGAATTCCAAGCTGGAGGAAGAGCGACAAAACTTCTCTGAACTGATCAACGAATGTGAAAGTCTTAAGAAATCCTTGGATGAAGAAACAAGTAAGAACACTGATAATCAAAAGGAAATTGAGAAATTGAATAACAGCCTAAGTGACATGGAAGGCAAACTAGCCGGAATGAAAAGTAAGATGGAAGAAAAGGAACATACTATCAGTGATCTAGAGGTGAAATGTGCCAGAATGTCTGAAACTGTTGACATGACAACACAAGAGCTTCAGGAGAAGGACCAACTGGTTGTCAAACAAAAGGATTCCCTGACATCACTGGAAGAGAAGCTGAAGCTGCTTGTGTCTGAGAAGGAACAACTATCAATGGAACTGGGACAGGAACTCCAAACTCTGAAAGGCTGTACAGCTTCCCAGGAAGCAGCACTTGACAGTAAACAGGGAGAACTGAGCACATTGAAAGGTCATCATGGTGAGCTGCAAAATATTTTGCAGGAGACTAAAGATTGTTTGCAACAGAAAAAAGAAGAGTTAGAAAAAGTGTCTAAGGAATGTGACCAACTTCAACAGTGCCTTGACAAGGCACAGGCTGACATGGAAGAGAAGGACAAATCAATGCAGACCATGAAAGATTCTGTCACTTCCCTTGAAAGTAAACTTGCGCAGTATACAAAGGCTAAAGATGAAGAAGGTAGCAGGTTAGAACAGGAGTCTAACAGTCTCAAATCAAACATGGAGATGCTCCAGATGGATCTTGAAGACAAAGATGCCTGTATTGAGGACCTCACTATGAAAGTCAATAATCTGCAAGAGACATTAGATCAACTGAAGAAAGATCATGATTCACTGAGTACAAGCAACAAACAGCTTCAAGCACAGAGAGAGAAGATGGCTGGAGAACTGGAAGAAAGCCAGTCTGAAGTTGCACATCTGACTGCCAGTGTCAAAGAGTGTTCCCAGAAAGCTGGAGATGTCAAGGATGAACTACATGGCAAGATGGCTGACTTGGAGGAACAAAAGGCTCAACTCTTGGCAGAGCAAAAAGATATCATTAACAAGATGGAAAAACTGGAAAATGACCTCAGTGCTAAAGAGGAACAGATTTCTGAGAAAGAATTGCAGCTTGAGAATATAACAACTGAGCACAGTGAAACATTGAAAAGGTTGTCAGACACTGATAACATGTTGTCTGAGTTGAAGAAGCAGATGTCTGATTCGGGAATGTCATTAGAGAAGACATCTGAGGAAAGAAACAGCCTTCTCCAGAAGGTTATTGATCTAGAGAGTGACAGATCATCACAAGCAGCCAATATTGCAGCATTAGAAAGGACCATTGATGATAAGGTGAGCGAGATCTGTAATATGAAAGCTATGCTTGATGGCAAAGAAAAGAGTGAGGAAGATTTAAAGACTGAGATTAAGGACTTGGAGGAAGAAGTGGCTCAAAATAGGAGGTCATTTGGTGATGACCTGCATGAGAAAGCATCGGTCATTCAGAAACTTGAGGAGAAACTTACTGCACTTGAAGATAAGCTGAAGGAAGCAAATCAAGAAATTAAAGAGATTAAATCTGCCAAGGAGAATCTAGAAGAAGCAGCAGATACTGCAGAAGACAATTACAAGGCTAAATACCAGAAGCTTGACACAGAGAGGAATCAGCTTGAAGCTCGGCTTAAAGAAGCAGAACTAAAAGAGGTTCAGTTGAAAGCAGAAATTAACACTGCTCAGGCTGCCCTGGAGCAAGAACAGATTCTGCGACAACAGTTGGAGAAAGAACATGAGTGTAACATGGACAACAAGGGCAAGGAGCAGGAAAAGCTGCAGCAAGCTCTGAAATTGCAAGAAACAAGAATAGATCAACTCCTGGCTGATATATCAGATAAAGAAGGAAAACTCTCAGAACTGGAGCAGAAAGCTCTTCAAGAAACTGATCTCAAGGGTTACTACATGACAAAGAATGAAACAGACACTGAAAGAAATTTGGCAAAAATGCAAGAAATGGAACAAACTCTGTCTTCACTGGAAACTAAACTAAGTGACAGTGAGAGCAGCAGGTTGCAGTTGGAGAAAGATAGTTATGACCAGCTTAAGCAGAAGGAAACTGAGTTGAAAGAACTGATAGCAAAACTGGAAACTGAAGAGAACAAAACAAGGAACACTCAATTGCAAAAGGAAGAAGAAATCAAAATACTGAAGGATGATTTTATGTCCAAAAGGGAAGAAGTTCAGCTGGAACTTGAAGTATCATCCAAAAGACAGTCTGATCTCCAAACGGAGCTTGAAACACTCAGGAAGCAATATCAACATCTTCAAGATGCCCACAACAGTGCATCTGTTGAAGGTGCCTCTAACATTGCTGAAGTGCAGCAAGCCTTGGACTCACTGCAGGTAGTCAAGGAAGGGCTTGAGCAGGATAAAGAGAAACTGTCTGAGGATCTGGAGCAGCTGCAGCAACAGCTAGAGCAGAAGAACCAGATTTTGGTGAAACTACAGACAGAAGTAGATAATGCAAACTTGCAGATGAGCAAGACCGAGACAGACTTCCAAAGTGAGAAGCAGATGCTTGAGGATAAAGTTGCTGGCATTACTTCTGAGTGTGTTCAATTGCAACAAGATCTTAAACATGCTGAAATGAAGATTGAAACTTTCACATCTGCTGACAAAGAGAAGGAGGGTGAGTTGTTAACCAAGGCGTCAAAACTCCAACAAATAGAAGATGAAATGGATGTTGTGAAAGAAGAAGTGTTGATGTTAACTTCAAAGGTTGAAAGTCTTGAAGCTGAAACAGAATTATTGAAAGAACAAAACTCAAAATTAAATGCTGAACTGAAAGACTCATTAACATCAAACACTCTTCTTGAAAAGAAGTTAGCAGATGCTCAGGGTGAAATTGAAACACTAGAGAGGACCAAGGAAGAAGCAAGTGCAAAACTAGATGGACAAAACACTGATTTGACAGAAAGGTCCAGAGATATGAAAACTCTCCAGTCTGAAAAGGACCAACTGAAAATTCAACTTGAGAGCACAGAGAAACGTCTTGAAGAACTACAAGCTGAGTACAAAGATGCCCTTCAAGAGTTCAACACTGAAAAGGCATCCTTGGCTGACAAACTGGAGGACCAGAAACAGCAGATAGTTGACCTGAAGACTCAGATACAGTGCCATAACACAGAGAAGGACATGCTGGAGAACAAGGTGACAGACCTGGAAGAACAGGTCAGGACCATCACAGCAGAGAACTCACAACTAGCAACTGCAGCTGATACATCAGACCAGCTTGCCAAACAGACTAGGTCAAAGGAAGAAGAGGCTGCAGTTGTAATCCAGTCACTTACAACTGAGCTTGAACATTTAAAATCTTCTGTTGAAAGTCTAGAAAAGGAGAAGAGTGTACTTGAAGATAAGTGCTCAACATCTGAATCCTGTACTGTTGAAAAAGAGGAACAAATTAAGGCAATGACTGCAGATTTGAAGAATTTGGGCAACAAAGTTGATGAAAGCAATGCTACTATTGACAGACTTAGGTCTGACATTGATGGTTTGAACAAAACCATTGCTGACATGGAACTGTCATCTGAGGAGCTGAAGGCTGAAATTCAGCAGGAGAAAGAACGTGTACGATTAAAAGAACTTGAAAAGTCTGACCTTGTGAAGAACGTTGATCAGCTAGAAATGAGAATACAAGATTTTGCAAAAGAATCAACTGATTCATCAGCAACGATGAACAGTGTCCTTGAAGATAAGACCGCCAAGATCAATATGCTTTCAGAAGAAATCAGTAATGCAAGAAGTGAAATTGAAGCTCTCAAGGCCGAATTGAAACACAAAGTGGCCTCCCTGGAAATGAAAGAGAAAGAGGTTTTGAGTACTCAAGAAGAACTGTTGACAGCAGAAAACAACAAGCAGACCTTTGAGGAACAGATGACAACTCTTCAGGAGGAGAAGGCTGCCTTCCAAGATCAGGTGCAGAGACTAGAGTCCACCATTAGAGAGATGGAAAGCAGTCAAACTCACATGGAGGAGGAGATGCAGGGAACACAAGCAGCGCTACAGAGCACACAGACCTTCTCTGACACCATACAGGAACAGGTTGACCAGCTCACTCAGGACAGGAGTACTATGCAGGATAGTATTGTCCAACTGAAATCTGAGAAGGCTGATTTAGAGGCCAGCCTTGAAGCAGCTAATCAGAATATTGAGGATCTAAAGGTTCATCTGCAGCAACTAAATGAGCAGAAGACAGAATCTGTTGACAAGTTGAGTGAGGAAGCTGTCAGTTTCAAAGAAGAAATAGATCATTTGAGAAAACAGAATACAGACCTTGAGCATCCACTCGAAGTTTGATGGACCAAGTAGAAGAACTGGAGAAACAGCTGGCAAATATCAAAACCAGTAGCCATCAAGAAAAGGAAAATCATTCTGAAGAAATTGAAAAATTTCTGAATCTATCAAGAAAGTCAATGAGGAGTTGTTGCAGAAGGAAACTGAATTAGAAAATGCATGTAAATGTACCTCTGATTTGGAAGAGAAGTTGAAAGCTTCTGAAACACAGAATTGTCAACTAAGAGCTGAAGTTGATGCTAAGATGGCAGATCTTGATGCCATCATTGATGACAGAGATCATTTGTGTAACAAAGTGAAGTCACTAGAGAATGAACTACAGATGTTAGAGACGAAGTTTACCTCTGTAAATAGTGAACTGACAAATAGAATAGAAGAATTTGATGTTGTGAGTGTTGAGAGAATGGAACTGCAAGAGACTCTGACAACTGTCAACAGCGAGAAAGAAGAACTGAATAAGAAGGTTGACATGCAACTCACTTTTCTAGAAACAGCTAAACAGACGATTGAGGAACTGCAGGGAGCCTTGGATTCCCAATCCCTAAGTGAAGCAGAGCACCAAATGCAGGAGGACACTTTCAAGGGGGATATAACAAGACTTGAAAAAGATAAAGCATTATTGGAGAAAGAAAACAAGGAGCTTGGGGAAAAGGTCAAAGAAATGCTGGAAGAAAAGTCTAAGTTTGAGGCCGAAAATGAATCATTCATGTGTGCTAACAATCAGATGAAAGATCAGGTGAACAGCGCAGAGATGGAAATGGCTGCCCTGAGAGAGGGATGCTTGAAGTTGCAGGACTTCATTAAGAAAAATGAGAAGGACAACAACAAGACCAGGGAGAAGCTACAGGAGACGGAGAAGCTGCTGCAAGTGGCACAAGCCAAGGTGGAGGAGCTTCAGGATCAGGCCAAGACTCTCTCTCAGGACAAGTCTGAGCTGAAGGTGCAGCTGGACGCTGTGCTAAAGGAGAAGTCAGGTGTAGAGGCTGACATTGACATGTTCAAAGATGCCATGGAGTCCATGGAGATGGAGGTCTCTTCTCTTGAAATGGAGAAAACTAACTTCAAGACAGAAAGTGAAAGTTTGAAGAAAGAATGTGATGAACTGGTTAGGAAACTTGGCGAGATGCAAAAGGAAGTGGACAAACTGGAAAGTACAAGAGATGGTGTTAGTGAGAAAATGGAAGCTGACTTGCAAAAATTGCAGACTGATAATGAAAGACTGAATGTGTGTGTGGAATCACTGAATGCGGAAATATTGGAAAGCCAGGAACGGTATAAGAAGATTTGTGATAGTGAGAATGGATTAAGAGATGACAATAGAAATCTGAAGACCAAAGTGATGACACTTGAAAAAGATCTAGAAGCAGAGAAATTAAAGTGTCAGTCAGTAGCTGAGGAAATTTCATCTTTAAAACAAGATGCAGAGGAAATACAAACCATTAGGTCTCAGGTGGAGAAGAAGTACAGTGCTCTTAGCAAAGAAAATGAAGATCTTCTGAGTCAGTTCCTTGCAATAGAAGAAAAAACAGGACAACTGTCCAGTGAGAAAAATGCTCTGGAACTTGAGCTAAAGGAAGAGTCTGATAAGGTAAAGAGGCTAGAGTCTGACCTCCAGAAAGTTAACCAGTCCCTTCTCAATAGTGAGAAGAAGAAGGAAGAAGCAGAGGACAATCTTTCTGCCATGGAGATGGAACTATCGGGACTAAAGTCAGAGCTCGATGCTCTCCACAAGCAGGCAGAGTCCACTGCTGAGATGCAGGAGAAGGGTCATGCTGAACTGAAGGACAGGCTGGAGAAGTCAGAGAAAGAGCTACACAATGCCCACCAGAAGCTGGGAGATGCTACACATGGCTGACAAGTATAAGGTACCTGCTCATACTTGTCATGAAACAGATATATGTGTTTGATTTATCCAGTGTAATACCCACACACAATACATGCATATTTACACTACTGCAAAGAATATGTCAAGGATAAAATTATGGCATGCATGTAACCAGTATTAATGAAAGCAAGGACAATTAGATTGTTTGGAATACTCCACATGTCAACTCCTGTCTGGGAGTTCTTCCATGCATGTCACCCTTATGGTGATTAGCCCTGCCAAAGTCCCATTCTGTATGACTAGTAAACTAGGCATTAGCTCATAAGGTCTATAGCTGTTTGTATCGATTTGCTTATTTATTCACTCGGAGTATTTCAAAGGTAAAAGGGGGCGTTGGGGTAGCCTAGTGGTTAAAGCGTTGGCTCATTACGCCGAAGACCCAGGTTCGATTCCTCACATGGGCACAATGTGTGAAGCCCATTTCTGGTGTCCCCCGCCGTGATATTGCTGGAATATTGCTAAAAGCGGCATAAAACTAAACTCAGTCAGTCAGTCAAAGGTAAAAACGTTGTGACTCTTTATTGTATTATGTATACAGCTATAGACTTTATGTGAGGTCAGATCAGTACTGTAAATTATCAGATTTAACTTGGTTTGCTTTTCCACTGAATCACATCTGATGACCTCAGCAAGTGAATATGGATGAAATGTTTCCATTATATAATTATACAGTATATCAGTATTAACACATGTATTAGTGAAATGGGTGTGTTTTCACAATTTCTATGTGCCATATACCGGTATGAGTGTGTTAGTTAATTGATTCCTTCATACTGTTATACTGACTAATCTCAATATGGCCTGGATCAGGTGGAGTTGGAGAGTCTGAAGGCAGAAGTAGCTGCTGCAGAGAAGAAAGTGAGTCAGAAGGAGAGTGATCTCGAAAGCTTGATGTCCAAACTTGTGGAGGCTGAGAAGCATGCAGAACAGAGACTGACAGACTCTGAGGCCCTGTGGCAGGAGAAGATGGCAAGTCATGACAAACAGGTATGTAGGCAGTAGCTGGGAATTGTGGTAGGGCTGTTAGAGACAGTGTGTACTGTGTATACCTTTCTTGTAATTCTCTAGTTGTGGTTTGAATCCAGGATAATTAGTGTATGTAACAGTGTCACTGATTTTGTACTGTTGCCTACAGTATTTTGTTTGTTTATGATTAAATAAGCAGTGTGTAAATTTGATATTGTTGATGTATGTATTATAAGCATTTTACTTCAATGGGTTTTTATAGTTTTATTTAAGTGTGAGCATAAAAACCTGTACATACTGTGTAAATCCATGTAGCTCATGTATTTTTGGCTTATAACTCATATTGTATCGTTAAACAACTCAGAACATGTAAGCCTTTGAAGCTGACATGCTCATGACCTGGCTGCCTTGTGTTGCAGCATGAGGAGAATGTGAGCAGGCTCGAGCAGGAGATGGAGCGGGTGAGGACTGCACTGGGAGAGAGAGAGGAGCTGCTGAAGGGGGTCAGGTCAACTCTGGGGGACACACAGAAGGACCTGGATGGACTCAGGACATCCCTGCAGGAGAGGGAAGAGCAGCTTGAGACTTTGAGGATGTCTCTTGATGACAAAGACAGGGAGCTTCAGGGGGCTCGTGAACAATTGAACTCTGCTGTCGGACCTTCCAGTAACACAGATGTGGGTAGTGCCATTATATGGTTTCATAGTAATGCTTGGTATTTTGCCATAAAATCCTACTTTCTGCATCAACAATTAATAACCCAAAGGGAACATTTCATCTGAGAAATAAATTTTTTTAAATTGTATATCCAATATTGAAAATGAATTTTTATCATTGGTTAGTTTGCAGCCTGAAATGTTGTTTGTTTGAAGTCATACATTCTGGTTCTCTGACACAATCAGCTCTAGGAAGTGCATGATCTGTATGGCATATATGTCATAAAGTTTCCTTTATGTTCTATGTTGTATTTCTTTATCCCTTCAATAGCGTGGATTCAGATAATATTATCAGTCCTTGTTCCATGCATTGTCACACTACATGCTGGCTGACAAATTGCTGGCATATGACTAACTCTGCTGGAAAATGTTCACGCACTATTCTAGCTCTGAAACATCCTACTTTTCTTTAGATATTGCACAAGTGGGAAAGCCAGTGTTCTAATCTCCAATCACAGTTATCGGCAGAAAAATCAAAGGTGAAACGCCTTACTGATCAGATGAAGAAGATGAAGGCTCAGACAGAAGATGCAGGCTCACAGGTATTAAGCGTATGTCATTATAAGACTTACGGACTTTGCTGATGTCAGCCTTAGAGGCCTAGGAAGTGGCACTGGACCTACAATACCTCGGATCCAAATGCTCAATAAATTCAGCATTCTATAGACAAGTAGAAAATGTTTTCATTGGTACATCCTGTCCAGAATAGAGAGGTTCAAGAGTTTAGACTGTTTCTACACATTATTGCTTCAATTTGCTGTGCATAGTTGTGTCCTTAGCCACAATAGGATCTGGTGATCTGTACACATTACTAATGACCACAGATCTTTAACTACCTGGGACTATGGGGCTTAATATCATCTGGTTTTGTGTTGGCAGGGTTTGCAGGAGAAGGTGAATGAACTATCCAGTCAGCTGGAAGAACACATAGAGAAAGAAAAGGAGGCGTGTCGGAAGCAGTTTGCCCTTGTCACAGAAAACAACAAGCTGAAGGGTGACTGCGCCAGACAGAAGAGTCTCATCTCATCCATGGGTAGGTTGTTAATGCAGGGAGATTGTGAGGGATGTGTGTGTGTGTGTGCGTGCGTGCGTGAGTGCGTCAGTCACTTTCTGTCCCATGTTTTGTTATTGCAACTTATTTGTGTGTTATAATTGTGAAAGTTAAGTCACCACTGTGATCTTACTAGACAAAACAAAACCGCCTCCGTAGTGTAGTGGTTAGAGCGTCCGCCCGGAGAGCGGAATGTCACGGGTTCGATCCCAGACCGCGTCATACCAAAAGACGTTAAAATATGGTACTTGTTGGTCCCTGTCTGGCGCTCGGCATTAATGGGTACAACGAGGACTGGTCGGCTCGGAGTCAGTATATTGTGTCTGAGTGGGGTATTCATGCTTCACTGCGGCATGGTATCTCAGTGGGCTAGCACTATGAAACCAGCTTAAGTCTGGGCTAGTACAAGCAGCCGCACATACACATACACACGCATGCACATCGTCATATGAGCGAAATATTCTCAAGCACGACGTTAAACCCAATATCACCTCACCTCACCTGACTAGACAAAACAAAATTTGACTAGATTTAGGCTCTGGACCAGAGTAAGAAGTAAGGAGATCTTTGGATCCTTCAGGTTCTGTCTGTAATCCATCATTGGACCCCAATGCCCATGCCTGTAAGAACCTACTGGTGTGAGGATTTGGTGGTCACTATGGCTACTGGTGACAGGATACACACACCATCACTGGAGGTAATGGGTCATGACATAGATGGGATGTTGCTACTGGATCCTTATCAGTGAGCAGCAGGTTTAATTGATGGAGAAAAGAGATTTCATTCAATCTTTCATCATTTCAGCAATTGCAATGAAGAACCAGACCATGGGCAACAAACAGGTGGCTATGGAAGACAAGGTTGTTGATAGTGTGCAGAAGTCAACTGACACCGTGCCTGGTGAGGCAACAGTTCCTGCAGGAGATCTCACCACACCAGACCAAAAGCATAATAATGACACTAGAAGTCCTAACTCTACAGACAATGAGAGGAAAACACGACTCAGGACGATAAAGGCACCAAGTGTAACCAGAAAATGTGCTTCAAGAGAAGTGACTCCTAATTCTAGGGATGTATCACAAACTGATGTGTCTGAGGTTCCGTGTAAAACAAGAAAATGTACACCAACTGAGACTAATCTCCCCAGCAAGAGGACAAGGTTGCAGAAGTTACCAGCACCAAGTGCAGTGAGAAAATGTGCCTCAAGGGAGGTAACTCCAAACAAACTGTGTATTGACACAGCACCATCTGACAAGTGTGCTTCAATAGAAGAGTCTTCTGATACTAAAGAGACAGGCAGCCAGCTGACGGTCAAGAGGACTTCACTGCCAAAGAGGAAGAGTGATCAAAATGAAGATGTTATTGCAACCAAAAGACGAAAGGAGGATCCGTGTCAGGACACAAATAATGCACCAGGTAACAGTCTTTGAAAACCAAACTAAATGTCAGTCATAATGAACTTATCAGAAAGTGTGTTATTTGTGTTTGTAGACTGACAATTGGTAAACAGAGTTCTGCAAAGCTAATTCCTCAATGTGAGAAGGTAGCATGACAGGTTGTTTCAAAGTTCTTCATCTGAGAACCTGTAGTTTGTAGTTTAAAATATCACAATTTGTTCACAACAGTGCCAGTTTTGTCTTATGTGCAATAGCTGCTTATGCCATTGTATGAATAATTGAAATAATTAGTCCTGGGTTTGTGTGTGATGTTCATACATGTCAGATAAATGTACTGGCATGTAGGGACCCATGAAGATCCATGATAGAATTGGTCCTGGGTTTGTGTGTGATGTTTATACATGTCACATAAATGTACTGGCATGTAGAGATCCATGATAGAATTGGTCTTCAGGAGAATGGCTGGTCATGGACTTGGTTGATGCATGTCATTACATCCCAATTGCTTGGATCGATCGACATGGCAATCACTGGATTATCAGGTCCAGTCTCAATTAATTATAGACTGGCGTTAAACAACCTTCATGCAGGAGTCTATAAGGTGAGTCTTTGTAATATTTGTATTTACCAACTCCTTGACTTTCAGATGCAACACCTAAAACCTCTGACAGTGGAGAGGGTAAACCAGCAGCTAAAAGGACGTTACTAGCTTCTCGAATTCGGCCACGAAGTCAACTGCCCCGGTCAGGTCCATCAGCAGTAACAACAGCACCTCCATCTGAACCACCAGCCTCATCAACATCTACATCTTCTGGTCTTCCTCGTACCATGATGACGAGGAGACAGAGCAAGATTGAAATCAAGGTAGAATATTATCAGGTGGCACTTATCAACAGTTTTCACATAAAGTATGTTTAGTGAGCTCTTGCACATGTTGTAACATCTACTTGCTCCTACAAATATGGAAGACTGTGGTAGAGAGTAAACTTGACTAAATGGTAATAATATCAGCTTTTAAAGGAAATAAATTGGAACAGTTTATTAAAACTGAGCTATCTACACTTTGACACACATTCACAGTGCAACCATTATATGACTCACTTCTCAAACATGGCTTTGGTGTAACTCCTTCTGGAGAATTGTTCACACTAATACATCAACGGTTGTGTTGATGCGCATATTAACTCTTGTGGCATTTTTCCAGGCTCCAGTCGCAGTTAGGCCCCTTGGCTCAATCACAAACAGCCCACAGAAGAAAGCTCCCTCCGCTCTCCAAGAGCCACCTAAACGAGTCAGTACCCTCAGCCTCAACAAAAGTCCAGAGCTGAAGCACCTGCGACGTACAAGGCAGCAGAAACAACTTGAGCAACAAACTGATCAGCAGGGTGGAGATGGGGACGCCAAGAAAGACTGCAAAGTGCAATAGCTGATGTCATTACAGATATCCACAGTACTGCAAGGTGCATGCAGGAGTTACATGAAACAACACATGAACCACTGCACCATGCTGTTATCACAAATAACAGTCTGTCTCTAATGTTCCTGTTACATACAAGGTCCCAAGAACAAGAACTTTCTCAAGAACTTAGTTCTATTCATTCCTATAAACCACAATTCCATCTGGACACCCATTCAGGGCTAATTGGGGTAGCCTATTCAAAGCGCTCCTATTCAAACCACAATGTGTGAAGCTATCTGCTGTCCCCTGCATCTGCTGGAGCACCCATTCAGTCAGGCTAATCCCTCATACAGCAGTAACATCGTGCCGGTGATGGAACAGTATTCCAGGAAATGTTATACCAAGGTTGAGGTGAATGGCCCTGAGCTACAGGTCTCAGTTCTTCTGGTGTCCCCCATGTGTAGACAGTGTTCTCACTGTTCAAATATCATGGTGGAGAGTGGACCCTCTGCTTATACTTCTTGCCAAATCTATCAGCATTATAACATTACTGTATCTTCCAAATAGACTGATAACAATGATATATCATCTGTAATATTCGTTTTTGAGGCTGAAATAGTGTATCAAATTCACTTCATTTATCATTTCTAGTTGTTTATCATGTTGACAGCTTGTTTATGTAGGTTTATTGTTGCCTTGACCAGGTGGTGATTCTGGAGCAGAATAGTTCCACTAGACCCTCATGGTGACTGACTTAGATGATGATGCAGTGGTTACAATGTTACCAAGATCATTATATTTTATACTTTGATACGATGCTTTGATGTTGTGGATCGTGCTTGTTTGCTTGGCCTAATCTTAATGGGTTTTGCAGACCGCATAATGTGGCTGAGATATTGCTGAAAAGGCACTAAACTGACTGGGTGACCATATGGCATTGTAAACCTATAGCCATACTGTACGCACATATTCATAACATGTATTTTTTTAATAGTTTCCATTCATATCCTACTTTTAAGATCACTTCATGGTTTTCCCATCACAAGTTTTACTGTTCAAGAGATATTTAGGAAATGGTGTATATTTCAATACTTTTTAGCAATTTTTATGCAGTGTGTACATTTCATTTCTTGTCCATACTTCTTGTCTCAGATGCTCTTTAGTGTGTAAAAAGAAAGATATTTATTTCATTCTGTAAATATATACATAACATCTTTACTTATGTAATTCTTCACACCAGTAAGATTAACAAAATTATCCAATATTCAGCTCCTTCAGTGTTCATACTCCAGCGAATGCTACTCCATTTTCCAGAGTTGTTTCCCTTTGCCCATGACATTCATGGCTTTGTCTCACACTGACTGTATATCATGTATATACAATGGATCTGTATCCACCACCCCTTGTACATGCCTACACAATGTAACATCTATGTCATAAAACATTCATCATGATATAGTTTGTTGTTTTTGTTGTTGTTGTCGGTCAGTCTCACACACCAGATTGTTCTGCATATGGCTGCAGTATATGTTGATGTGGAAGTAAAGAGCTAGTAATGCATACATTAGGTACATGTAGTTGTTTATTAAATATATATTTTTTATTGCCTTTTTCTCTTAGTTTGCAAGGTACATTGAAAATTGGTACCATATGTGCAGCTACACGTTCCTGTGGCAAAATCAAAATGTTTTATGGAATGACAGTCTAGCTAAAGTCTACTAAAACACTATGATAAAGTATAGCAGAATGTTGCTCTTGATAAATAAGTGACTGGAAAGTTATATACAGGTACATCAACTTGAATGAGGATTTAAACGATATTATTGCCATGTTGCATGCCTTGAGCCTTCATATGCCAATTTCTTTGCTGTCTGTCAGTTCCCCCCAAAATATGAGGGACATTACTCCAAGTCAACATCTAACTCACTCTTTCGATATAACTACTCAAACACATGAATGATAAAGGCTTCACATTGTGTATAGATTCTCAAGTCATACAGAATGTCCAACTGTGTAACTAAAAGTCTTTAGAGAACTGTGTTCGCACCCAGGGATTAAACTTGTATCGCAGATAACATAGTTTCCCCACTCAAGAAAACGTACTTGTTTGGGTTGAGGCATGACTGTCGTTTTGCAATTGCCAGTTCATGACATTACAACCTAAATTTGTTTGTATGCTTTCATTTGTAAGAAGAACTGAAATCTTTGTCGAATTATTATTGCAAACGTGACTGACAGGTTAGCTAGCAAGCTGCGAGCATCTAATTCAAAACGAGACGACTTAATCAAATGCGTCATTAGTCGCTGACAGCTGCCATTGCGTCAGTAAAACAATGAATATTACTGTTTGTATACGCTAACGGTAAACCCCTGTCAACAATTCAGACTCGGCATGACCCCGAGGCTTGCTTCAAGGCATTGGTCACGTGACAGAAATATTGATTCAATTTGAAAATAAAAGGCAGTTGTGATAATGACAAAGTCAGTGACATCCTGATACATCGGCTGACAATGTATCCAGTGTGCAGGTGCTCTCAACACTGGGGTTGTCTTAACCCAATGCCACGAACATGGACGTATGTGAAAAGATATGTTTACAACTCGTGTTTTGAACATTGAGAGGTAAGATTCATCTCCTACTGACAATTCATATCTGCTGCAAGTGAATGATTGAAACGCGGAGTATTCGTTGAAATATACTACCCATCAAAAGTTTAGACTCACTTAAAACATTCACTATATGTTATGTATGTATATATGGTTACAACGAATATGAATTTCTCCACTAACTTGGGGGAAACAACTGCAAACCTTATGCAGATTAATTGCACGAGGATCATGCATCAAACTGCTGAAGAGTATATGCAAATATCGTGCATGTGAACAGCTGCGTTTTGGTGTAAAGTTTTGATAAGAATTCGCCGTTTTTAACCGAGTTTCATAATTTATTGAATGCATGACAATAATCTTTTCAACGTTATGAATTTGTTTTACAATACATCAGTTCATGTATAAACAGCACCTTTAAACAGTATGGAATATTTTGCAAAATTTAGTTTAGAACAGTTGCCTGAAGTAAGTGGCTACATGTACACAAGTGAGTCTAAACTTTTGATGGGGAGTATATATACCTTGTGCAATGTCAAAGAAGAGAAAATGTCACCCTCACCCAAACTAGGGTTAGGTTGTGCTCTTGGGTACCCGAGTCTATACCCCTACACGTAGACGCAAAACACGCCTTTTCCCACTTCGTGTATTGGCAGAGCTATTACTTTGAATGAGTGAGTGTGTGTTTACCCCGCTTTAAGCAATAATCCAGCAAGGTCACGACCAGGATTCCCGAGATGAGTAGTGGAAACCATGTGGCACGAGCATTTCACGCATGTCCGAGATTCATTCAAAAAGGGTGCTGACATGTCGCGTGCCCTGATTGCCCGTGTCAAATTTGTTGGAATCTCAGTATACGCTACTCAATTGGAGTTTAATACTTTCATATTGCTTTAGTATCTGATGTTCTGTAACTTGGTTTGTTTAGTACATTGGCATTAATTTGGCAAGTACAATGTACAATAGACGTAAGCTTACTTGTTTCACTGCTATGAATACTGCTCCCTAAAAGCGATGAATACCCACAAATAATCATTTCAACGATGGGCCTATAAAATCCAGGGGGATGTTATTCGCAGGGTGGAAGCGCTGTCCACGCGAAATCCATTTCCTCGCTGGACAGTGAAATAAGAACATGTGGCGCAAGAGTAATGGTAAGTTTTCCCTCGCATTTTCATTATTTTGCAAGTATATCAGGTTTGCCATTTGGCAGACGGGTCTAGAAATTTACAGACGTTTCTATAATAGCTTGACACCCTCTATATTTATTGCAACTGCGCGTTAAGCGAGGGCACCCCCCAAACAAGATCGCGGAAAATGTTGTTTCAACACGAAATATGACAACCTCATCAGCAGACACGCCCATTTTTCTGTAAATTCTTAGATATAGTTTTTTTAGGTCTTCATTCGCAGTTTAGGCTCTTATGCGTCAGTATTTTTTCAGTTATCGTCGAAACATCGAACTGTACATTTTATATGGAGTTGTGTTGAAACTGTCCATTGAGTTGAATGTTTACGTTGAAGTAACTGTCCATTGAGTTGCATGGATTTTAGAGCATGAACTGTCGAAATTCCACTGTTGTTGATACACTTTTCCACAGACTTGGCAATGGAAACGGTAGTTGTTGTGATGGATCCCCTAAATGCTATGTTCACACCATCACGATTCGCGCCACGATTGAAATCGTGGTCGTAATTGTGGACCAATCGTGGTAATCCTATCAAATCTTATCAGATCTTGAGGTCAATTGTGGCAATCGTGTTGATCGTAGTAAAATTTTGGACGGTTCAAAACATTTCTACGATCAACAAAATTAATAGTCAATCGTGATCATCGCATCAGATAGTATTGCATCATAAAAGATTTAAAGCGCAACATATCGCATCTAATCATGCTTAGAAATCGTAGTGGTCGAAATCAATCGTGGACAAGACAAACACTACGCTCTGTTCAGATGTGTTGTGATCTCCCACAATCTGTGATGCTCTGTCGGGTCCCATTGCTAACAACCTGACACGATTGACTCACGAGCAGATACGAGTTGATACGGGTAAATGCAAGTAGATACGAATATTGACATTTTTTCACGGACGCTCACGACCTGTAACGAGTTCTTGCGCCCATATACACATCTAGACAGTCCACTTGGTCCTCCATGCGCCTCCACCTACTGTGCTGCAATGCCTGGATGCCTCAGCCTCGGGAGGTTGTGCAGAGCCACTGCTGCCTTCACTATATCTTTCACAGTATTGGGCATCTGCCCTAGTGTCATGAGGAGACACCTGAATCTATTGGCCCGGATCCCAAAGGCATTTTCCCCCCCTTCTCCTCCCTCTTGAGAATCCTGTCCATCCTCCTGCTGTATGGCTTCATGAGGTAGTTCCTGAGTGCGAAGGATGAAGAAGGGCATGTCTTGGTGGTCATCAGGGCTTGCAGTCAGAGGGCAGGGTGGGGGAAGTCCTGGGCTTCCTCTTCCATGCCGTTGACCAGCCCCGAGTCGCCACATATAATAGCATCTGACATGTGTCCTTTTCTGCGAACTTGTAATCTGCATTTATCAGAGCTTTTTTAAATGACTGCCAGTTTGAGGTGGCTTCTTGATAGCAATGTGTTTGCCATCCAGGGCCCCAATGGCGTGGGATATATCCATCTCTGTTCAAACTGGTTAGCTACAGCTGTCCAGGCTTCAGGGGTCACAGGTAGGCTAAACACAATTGCCTGTCACACTTCTGGAACCATCTCTGAGATGGTGGACTCTCCACACCTGAAGGCATACGCAAGTGACCCATAGTTGTCTTCAGCCACAAGGTGCTAAGTGTGACTGCCAGTTTCAGTCCAGGTGAAAGGGGTTGCCTGAAACTGGTGACTTCCCTATCGATTGCTAGGCCACCCTATGCAAGACATCATCGAAGAGCTGTGGTGTTAACCTTGTGTAGTTTTGGAACGCTACTGGATCCTCCAGCTTCAAATGTGTGTCTTGGAGGCTGGAGAACTGTCCAAACTGTTATCCCCTCTCCTCTATGAACACCCAGGAGTGCCTGACTGCAGCTCTCTTGGCCCTTTGTGGTTGGAGTTGTATCAGCTGGTCTGGCTGCTGCTCGTCTTGTGTCATTTGGATTTCTGCTTAAACAACGGCCATTGACTTGTCCATATCGCTCGTGCCACCGGTGGGAACGAAGGAAGTCATTATTGTATTTGATTTCGCTCATTCAACAATGGTTAGATGCCCCTTGGTTTTCTGATGCTTAGTGATGTGCTTTACCCGAATGTGCAATACTAATATCGGAATGATAGTATGAAAAACAAACATACTTTGGAATAACCTGGGCTCACAAAGCTCTCGTAGCGATATCGTAAGTCATTGTTACAGTATAGTACGTACGAATGCTACGAGAAAAGTTATGAGATTTTAGGCTTACGAGAGCTTTGTGAAACGGGGCTGGACTTGGTTATTCCTGGGGTAGATGTATATTTGTATATTTGTTAATACATGATCGTACAATGTTTTTTTTACATTAAATCCCTGCCAGGGTACAAACTGCAATGTGGGTGTACAATTGTACTTGATGGTACAAAATCGTAATAAATACGCCAGGTAGGCAGGTCTACAGCAAAACATTCTTCTTCACAACAGGTCTACAACAAAACATTCTTCTTCACAACAAATATCTCTAGAATAACGTGTGATGACATGACGGTGAAAACTACAAACTGTCAACTCCCTGGACAGTAAAATCACAACGCAATGGACTGTTTGTTTGCTAAATGTGAGCAACTCCATATGAAATGTACAGTTTGATTTTTCGACGATAACTGAAAAAATACTGACGCATTAAAGCCTAAACTGTGAATGAAGGCCTAGGACAACTATATCTAAGGACTGACAGCACAAAAAGGCGTGTCTGCTGATGAGGTTGTCATATTTCGTGTTGAAACAACATTTTCCGCGATCTTGTTTCGAGGGTGCCCTCGCTTAACGCGCAGTTAGTAGTAAGGGGCCAGCGCTTTTCCGAGGTGACATAATATGCCCCTCGGGAAGCGCTGGCTAACACTATGACGTCGGGGCGGTCATGGTTGACCGCCCTGTGACGTCCGGAAAAAGACTCACCACCACCACCATGACGTGTCCCGTGACGTGGAAAACACTCACCACCACCATGGCGTCACAGGGAGGCGATGATGGAAAGAGGAGCTAACCACGAGCTGACCACGCTATGACATAGGAAAAAGACGTCACAGTGTCTGGCGTAGGAAAAAGCCACGCTGACTCGCCATCTCTGTCACATCACACACAAATGGCGACCATAAGAATCCGAGTGCGTCCGTCAAATAATCTCCATTTTTTTACCTCACCGTTAAGCGTGCCATTAAATTTTGAAGGAGGCTAGGGAATGTCGTTACAGTCTATGTAAAGCTCTCTACAATACTAGACCGCAAGACATACCTTGACACTCTTAATCAAACGTCTGTGTAAAGCTCTCTACAATACAAGACGATGATATTCTACATAAAAACAAATCTGTGAGGTAGAAAAAACAGTACGCAGTGTTACGTTCTTTACCTCGTATAGTAAACCCCAAACAGGGAACAATTTTTGAAAGGGATCTGTAAATGCCGTACTGTCGATGTAAAGCTCTCTACAATACAAGACAGCAAAACAAATGTAACAAGACGCTCAATAACACGCCCTCCGGTTTATGTAAAGCTCTCTACAATACATCACGGGAAGGCGGTTATATTCTACCATAGAAGTCGGGCAGTCCATGTAAAGCTCTCTACAATACAAGACTGCACGAACATCGATTCTTCATTGTTTAAACCATCCCCAAAATATACCCACGAGGTAGACATCGTCAACACTTTTTATAAAACAACAGAGGCAAGTAAGCAACATTTCACAAATTTTATTAAGTAAATATGCTTAGATTACATTTTTTACTCACAATTCAGCTCTCAGTTTACAAAGCAGTTCTCGTATCACTGTCGAATTTGAAGGGACACGTAATTTTCAGGAATGAGCACGATGGGCTAAATCTGTGATGTTCAAAGTCGATATCATCCTCGGCACACCATTTCCACAATCAATAATAATCCACACCAGGCACACGCGACCTTGTCGAAACACCGTGTAATAAAACCCTCTCCGGGCTAGCTGTCTACCCTTCTGAACCAACTGTTCGGGCCAGTCCTTAAAAGTAGCCATCGTTTAAGTAGTAACATCGTTTCGTGGCAGTAGTTCTGAAATCGACCAGCAGCTTTCTGTGCACTACCGATGGTTGTTTCCCACAGGTGTCGTGCCCACGTTGAAGATGATATTTACCATCCAGAGTTACACTGTCTTCGTATACATAGTCCGATAAAGTCACTGGCTGCTTCCTCGCGTCGGTATCATCCTCATAGCAATCGGACAATTGACCCCTTTCTCCATCCTTCTGGTATTTAAGAGTATCGTAGTACTGAGACATCTTTGCTATAGTGAGTGGACACAACCTCGCTCTCCGGCTGACTGGTCAGTCAGTCAGGGGTAACGACGTGCGTGACACCATCGTCAATCCCTCCGTGGCAGGTCAGTCAGTCGTGGGGTACGACGTGCGTGACATCATCGTCAATCCCTCCGTGGGAGGTCAAGCTGTCAAGTTAGCGACGGGGGGTGACAGCATCGTCAATCCCCGGGGGCACGCACCAATCCACACCCCCAGGCACTAAGGACCTGTACACCATGCTTTGTTATACAAGCGTGTCGGATCAAACACACGAGGGTCTCTGCCACCGTTAATCAAAACAGAATCCACTAAGAATACACAACCTTACTCTCACGCCTATTTAGAATTTTTTCGAGCATACGTTTCACGCTATCATCATACCATCTGAAAACCATCGAATCGTTCATAAAGCGTGTTCTTTTGACTGTAATGTTTCACTATCTCGTCGTTGGAAATACCCTAGAACGACAGCTACTGAAATATAGGCTATGGTGTCTGCAAGCTACAGACGATAGACTCTGCACGAACTCTATTGTGGGTATATTGCAAGCGACAATATTTTGACACAAAATCGTGAAATTCGACCCAAATTCGCGTGTAATCTATCCCGTCACGAGTCGTGTATGTGTAATCTACCGGTGCTTCTATACTTAACGGGAACCAGTGACTGCCGGCTCACTCTTCTTGTCAGTGTTGCAAATAAAAGAATGGGATATTTCAATCTTTTCACCCGCTAAGCATAATATTGCGTATTTTATTACCACACACCTCTTCCAAAGTATCCCTACTACTGATACCACCGTAGTTGTTTTTAAGAAAAGGGTCGTTATGTCCAAACCATTGTAAATCTCGTCCTTACAACATGTTAGAAGGATATGTAACCCCTCTGTCGTCTACATCAGTGTATAGTAGCATTTCTAAAGTGGTCAAATTCTATGATACTGTCCAGCTCTCTATAGCACACCAACGTCAAGGCTCGGGGCTGCGAAAATTTCAGTTCTATGCCAACCTTACCAGAGCTCTTCGGATACATCGTGTGACATGTCGGCACCCAAATCGTCGTTAAATCGAACACAAACAACGTAGTACCGTCTAAAAATTCTTCCAGAGTCACTGTGTGCGTGGAATTTCTCCCAAGGCCACCAGTATTTCTAAACAGCTCCAGGTATGTCTGATACATTCGGCGTAGAGTCGGGCTCGAAATTGACGGTATGACATCTTTACCTACCTCCTGACCGTTCACTTTTACGGCTATTTCAGTCAGCATAAAGGTTGGAAATTAAAAGGATTTTTATTGAAAACGCCTCAAAGGATTAGTTGTCGGCGAGAGACCGAGTACTATTCTTTTAGGGATATGACCCATTATTAAGTGTTCAGAATTATGTTCTCTCAAGCCTTGAGAGAATGTCGTGTGCCGTAGTTTTCACTTGAGCTATAGGATACTTTACAGTGCTACCAGCGTCAAACCCGATATGACTGTCTCTAATGGCGGGTGCTACGTTTACCTGTCTGACATGAAACTTCGGCCGATGGTATGTGGCAAGCATAGCGGGTATCACGAGTACCAGCCTGGTCTGTGCTACCGTGTAACATGTAGAAATTATGCGGGCTCACGTTATCAGTTCAATTTTAAAGGTACACCGTCTATGAGATATCTATGCTGCATAAACAAATCAGAGTGTAATTTCCCGACGAGCTCTACGGGTCTACTGGCGGCGCATTTTGCGTCGTCGTTCCTCGAAACCGGGTTTGAATTTCCCTGCCCTAGAGTGAAGTTATTGAAACAACCCGCCTTATCTTTAATGAAATTCTGCGCTACAAGATTGTTGTCTATTTGCGATTGATCGCAACTCAGTAGGGTCTCGATAAACGCTCTGTACGGGTATGTACCCAGACTGTCCGTTAATTCTAGCTGGTTAGACCCCGCTATCACCCTTACCTCACGAAATAGAGAATGTAGAGTGTTTGTCACTGGTGCGCAGACGTCTCTGTGTCGAGTCACCGTCTGACCATCCTCGCTCACCACATTGTCAGCAACGGTAGCACGACCATCGGACCGTCACCCCTCGCTTTTAAAATGGAGTATCACCACCGACCAACCGCCAGCAAATGACACGGGTCGTCCGCGATCGTCTCTTATAAGAATAGTCACAGAACGAATCTCGTCAAATTTTAAAGACAAATATTGTATAGGATTTTTTTCGCTCACGTATACTACATCTTTCAGCATTTTCTTTTTGACGGGTATCAACGTCAGCAGAGGCGTCAACGTGTGACCGATGATCTGGTCGTCGAAAATGTCCGAATAGGCGTACATGTTATGCAAAAGTTGTTCTTTGGAGAAATTGGAACACCGATGTCGACTCTGAGAGTCGTTCTGGGGTCCAGTATGCATACTGCGGTGTCGCCCACAGTCTCCGAATGCGGTGGTAGTGAAACCCAACATAGAAGCCAGGTAGAGGCGACCGTGTCGAATCTAGGACCACATTTACCTAAAACATGTCTCACCTCGTCAACATCAACCCCACAAAATCGGCTCTCCTCAAAGCCCGAGGCCATGTAAACTAAATCGTCGTCGGGAGTACAAATATTTACTGGTCTCTTTAGGCGTTATCAATTCTATATCGATTTCCACACCACCCCCTGCATTACTATGTTTATGATATTCTTCATGCGCTTGCAACCGTGCGTTGATGGAGCTATTCATGGTATCTAAGAGTCTCGCCATCATATAATTCCTTTGCGGTAGCATTATCTGTCCCTGAAATTTGGTTTCTAAACCGCATTTATCCTTGACCACCCTACCCTTCTTATACACTCTCTCACGCATGCGGGACGGTGATATCTGCAGCTGAAAGTATTATGAGGAGCGGGTAAATTGTGCCATGTCACGGGTATCTGTACAGTACTAACGCCCACTCTCAATTATTTTTCTATCTACCTTCAGAGGGTATGGTAAATCTACGATTATGCGTGTGTTGCACATTATCCGGTCGGGTTTCTGGGCTGGCATCGCTAGGTAGGGTAAGGTAAAAATCTGACGGTTTAAGCACCATTACTCATAATGTACAGTCTCGTTCTCCCATGCGCTGGCGTTCGGTGACAGGCGAGGGTTGTCGCTGCTTAACAAACCGAGAGAGGTATTAACCGTCTTGGCGTGACAGCGATATTTTAGAAATTCAAACAATGGTTCCTCTGCCTTCTTTATATCCTCGGCTAGATCGGGTGGCGTAGTACCTCTAAGAGACAAGTAGCATATGACCAGAATGCGCATAACAGAATGGTGTGTAGTGGTAGCTTCCTCACGCAGCGTCAAGCCCTTTTTGAAGATTTCCTTACCACGTGACTTTCTGGTAGCCATTGGTGAATTCTTTGGCGGGGTATCCCTTCCATCGAATTAACAGCTCTCTTTTACCGGTAGCCTTATTGATCCTTCTCTTCACTACACTATCTGCCCGTGCGCCTCCGGCTCTGATCACGACTTGTAACTTCGTCCCAATAAAATGTTCCTTTTATAGCGTTTCTATTGTAGTTCGCGTATTTTATAGGCTGGCGGTTTCCTGTGTCTCACTTTGTGGACAACGTAAAATATTTCTCTGGTCCAGTTGGCCTCATACCCTTTATCGAAATTCCCTTTTCTCGTGAAATCCTCACGGGTGTATCTGGCAGTAGGTATTGTTCGCGTTCAGATGAAGATAACGTTTTGCATCCAGAGTATTTTGCCGCGGACGTTGTCGGCGCTGCGTGATCCACACCCGAAGCTCGTCACGGATGGTTACCACGTCGCTAGGCTTACATCCGATGGTAGTGTGGTAAGCGTTATTATAAGCTTTCAATATTTTAGGCAACACCCCCACGTACCGAGGTTGCGATACCGTGGTAAAATATCTCCATAAGTGGGTCTTTAGGGTTCTCTGAAATCTTTCCACGACAGCGCATTTCACGTCGTCGTTTTGACTAGTATAAAACGATTTCCTCAGAACCTTCTCAACGTGATGTCTAAAATTACTGTTGACAAATTCGCTACCTTTATTGGTCATTAAGCTAAGAAACATACGAGGCTTAGCCCTGGCCAGGATCCTTTTGAAACCATCGGTCACGGTTTTAGCTTTTTTATCCTTGAGCGTAATGATGATGTAATTGATAAGCGTAATTTTTCGGTCCACAGGTCACAAATTCGTCGATCCAATTGCCCTTTTCTATCTCGTCAGTCCATTCGCCCAGAGAATCTCCGAGTTTCAGAGGTCGAGGCTGGCTCTCCTTCTCCACGTAAATGACCGAATCCGTGTCAAAGTACAACACGGCATCGCCTAGGCACTCCAAGGCTTCGTACAGTTTTAGCCTAGCTTGCGCCGTGACCCATGCGGCTATGACGGGATTGCTGGCGGTGTGTGGAACTCGGTGTGCTTCAATGGGGGCGAAGGTGACGAGTAGAGTGTCTGGACTGACCAATACGACATCTTTCATATCTATACACCTATCGTGAAAGAGGTTGTAGAAGTCGCGCTCGTTTGTGATGTATCGACACTGGGTCTTGTCATTAGACTGACCAAATTTGCCCCAGTGTGTTCAACATAAACTTGGCTATTGCTCGCATACCGGGTTGAATCTGATATTGGAGGGATCCATCACGAAATCCCTCCTTTTGGAGAAAATATCGTCGACGAAACTGCGTTGGCTATCCTCCGTGTCACACTTTCGGGAGGGTAGCCGCTAGCTTCTTGTTTCAGCTTGTAAAGTTGTCGACATATCCGGCCCGAACAATCCGAGGGTGCCGGCAGTGTCGAGGGTCGTGAAACCTCGAACCTGGAAAAGTACCACGCGGAGAAAATACGCCTGACTGCATAACCCAGTTCTCGAACCGCTTTATGCACTTCTACGGTGGTGTAGGTACCCACCCATGACCTCTCATCGTCGGAATGCCGACACTCTGTTTCTGCGTTTGTGTCGGCGCACGTTCGACAGAGAGGAAAGTAGAGCTTACCATTAGCACGATATGGTAGTAGCGGGTGATAGAGTCGTCGAGGGGTAGAATGTCGCATTTGGCGAGACCATCCAATTCGAACAATTAAGCCTATCTCGATTGTGTATAACGACGGGTGGGATACGGGGAAGCGACCCTTCTTACACACGTACGGATACAGCGAACACACGTCGGCATACTGTATCTTTTCACCCTCCTCACACTTTTTGTGTAATTGGATACCATTAGTGCGACCCCCGTAAAACGCGTCCCGAGGTTGGAGAGGTACGGTAGCCTCGTCGGGTAGCTGGTTTTCCCTCGCTCTACCGGCTCTGTATTGACACTCCCATATGGCGTGTAGGGCAGACACTTCCGGGTGTTGTTGTAAAAGACCTAAACGATACATGGTGCGATCGTGTCTGTCTGCCAGGGTAGTGCCCGAACCATAACGTACGTTGACGTTCCACTTACGCGGGAAACACGTCGAGCACGCGTGCCAGAAACACCCTAGGAATTAAGTAATCTACTTTCGCGACGGATCGTAACCGTCTACCTTGTAGGTATCGCGGTCTCTGCTTGCTGACTGTGGTGTCGCCATCGTCGTAGTCATCAACACCGCAGGTGAAGGACACTTCCGCGATCCAGACGTAGACCCCGGTTTCGTTCCAGAGACGCTAACCACTCGGCGCATATTTTCGACTGCCGTGGCTGGTTGTCCTGGTACCCGCCAGGAGGTATTATGGCTATGGTCTCGGTTCGCCTAAACGTCAACATGCAGGCGTGGGGCAAAGTGATGCAGTCGTAAAAAGGGTTGACGTCGTTCAGAGACAGGAAAATGTTTATGAATTTCGCGCAACCCCGTCTTAAGATGGCCACGTCTTGCCGACAATACTTTAAAAGCTCGACCTGCATGTTGAACGATTTCCCTTCGTTTTCCCCATACCACGAGAGGAAGGTCTCGCGATCGCCCGAGACATGCTATCTACACCATAATAATGCACAGCGGGTAGATTGTTCAGGAGAGCTGTCTGGTTGGCGCCGATTGTATTAAAGAGATGAGGAAAATACCCCTTTTCACTGGCTTCCAAACCAAAAGTCTCGCAGAATTTCTTTAGAGCGTCGGGGATATAGTTGTGGGAGTCGCGGAATAGAAGTCTGCCGACAGACATGTTCAAAATTTTGCTCCCGGTCAATATAACCTCCGGCTTTTGCGTAAGATGTTCTAACAACGATTTCAAAATGAAATGGTTGTCGTAACCCTTAGCGTAGTGAGCCACGACCACGATGTGGGGTTACCACCCTTGTCGTCGTCGTCGTGGTCGTCGTCGTCAGCCGCGGTAGCATTTTGAACGGACGTATTCCCTCGGGCAATGCGGTGGTGGTATTCGGGCGTGTTTTCGGAGGCGGTGGTAGCACTAGCCTGGAAAGAAACTGACCGACGAGTGTCTCGGTATGGGGACCGTCTATGACTATTTCCCGTTTATTATCCTGGGGTGCGCACTGAGTTATTTTCTCGGTACGCCAAGGGCATGTCTCGCACAAGTATTCAGACTCTGAACCCATGCACTTACACGCTTGCTGTCTGAGACCCGCTCGTTCGTACAAAAGTTCGGTAGCTCTAGTTTATATGCCTCTCGCATCCCTCAAGAACGCTTCTCGCTTGGTGTATCGCTGTCTGCGTTCCTTCTTGGTCACATCCCGGGGTAACGAGGCTTGCCTAAGAATGTACATTGCTACGGCTATAGACCGGCCTAAGCACAAGTTATCGACATTCTCTATTTTAGTGATTGAGCCACCCCTATTGGTCTTACGTCTAGTAAACTCTTGTAGAGAAATTAATTGTTTCTTAGACAGACGTCCATTACCCCTACCCACAGCGGCAGGATCCCTAACTATATGTAGCTTGATTGTCATGGTACAGCCGAACGTGAAAGATGTATTGGACTGGGCGACATGTTCCATAGCCCACAATATCGTGTCACCCGTAAGCTCCCGAAACCTCACAAACGGTATGCAGACCGGCGCCTGCAGATCAACGTTTTCTACGTACAACGTCACGACATCCGTTGGACGTATCTCTGCGGAAAAGATACATATATAAAAACTAAAAACGCTTATACAAATATCGTTCGTGTGAACAGCTGTGCTTTGATGTAAAGTTTTGTCAAGATTTCGACTATTTTCATTATTTACTGACGTCCTGACAATGATATTTTCAGCGTCGTGGTTTTGTTTTACAATGCACTAGTTCGTGTGTAAACAACACCTTTAAACTGAATTGAATATTTGTAAAGATGGATTTGGAACATCCGACTGAAGTATGCGAAAATAACGTATATTATATTGGAACATATGACGACTATCTAGTTTAATAAATGACGTACCTTCCAAGCTACACTGAGGAGCTATGAGGGTGTCGAACTTCATATACAAATATCGTTCGAGTGAACAGACGTGTTTTCGTGTAAAGTTTTGTTAAGATTTCGACAATTTTCATTATTTACTGACGTCATGACGACGATCTTTTCAGCGTCATGGTTTTGTTTTACAATGCATTAGTTCGTGGTGTGTAAACAACACCTTTAAACTGAATTGAATATTTTGTAAAGATGGAGTTAGAACAGCCGACTGAAGTATGCGAAAATAACGTATATTATATTGGAAGATATGACGACTATCTAGTTCAAATTAATGACGTACCTTCCAAGCTCCCCAGATGAGCTATGAGGGTGTCGAAGCCGCGTGTGAGGTCGTGTTCCGCGTCCACACCGCCATGTTCTCTGTCCAGGAATCGCTGTAGAAATCTGAACAAATACACGATGTTGGACACCCTATATCGCCGACTGTCCACACGTCATATTTGTCGTAATTTTTCCATATTTTCGAGTAATTCGTACTCAGGATTGTGCTCGTCCATGACGATGAAGACATCGTCATAGTCATTCGAGTTTCCGTGCTCCATGCTATGTAATAGTAGTAGTAATATAAATTTCCTTGTGTAACGGTACATACTGTATTATCAACGATGCACGGGTTGTGACAGCTTTGTTTGACGCCACTTATATGTCGTAGACTCGATTAAAGGTGTTAACGTGTCGTTTTGGTCGGACTTTACAATATATGTATCAAATCAATTTTCTCAGCACTTAACCTGTCCACGGTAGATTACGTGGTCACCGGTTAGTGTCATAGTGGATGGCACGATGTAGTAGCACATTTTGGTTTTTTTCGTCATCGCTAACCCGACCACAATAGTGTATATACGGCCAAAGTATGGTGTCATAGCAGATCGCGACGTGAAGTATGACAGTTTCTCATCACTTAACCTGTCCACGATAGACTATATGGCCAGCGGCTAATGTTATATTGAATCCCGCGATTTAGTATGTCAGTTTTCATCATCATAACGCCACCTAGGTGACGACTCTCGTCTTCTGACTACCACGCACGAGATAATCCTCCCTCTTCTGCGATGCGCATCGGTATATAAGCACGCGTACCCCGTACAGAATAGTTGTGCTTGCTGTTCGCTCGTGGATTGACAACACATCTTTTTTTTAAACAGACTCACTCCCTGTCTCTACCACTCGACATGGCTTCCAACGTTATGAACACCACTGCTAGAGCTGTTCCTACTCCGTGTACTGGTGCGCGTAAGCATTGCTGGAAATGTCCGGGATCCAGCGACCATCTTTTTGAGCACTGCCCGAAGGCGGTGTGCAGGAACAGGTGCAGGGGTTCAGGACATTGGGGGATGCAGTGTCCCCAACCCTGTACGGTATGCAATATGAAGGGGCTTTACCGAAGAAACTGCCCCACACTAGGCGGCAGGGTAATGACCACCCCCGCGAGGATTGTCGACGCTAAAGCGCCCACCGCCTTCGTCCCACGTACACCCGGCAAATCCAGCACCCCCAGCTACGGCCAGTGCTTCAGATGTGGGAGCGCCGATCATTGGTCCCCTAACTGCCCTGGGGCAGAGTGTTACAAGTGCGTGGAAAAGGGACACTACACCAGACGGTGCCCCAACGATCCTATGGTGTCTAAGAAAAGGAAGGTCGCAGAGAGCGACCTCTGGGATGAAGAGATGGTGATACCCGTGGAGTGCGCCTGAAAAGACGTCTGGCGCAGCACTCAGACAACCGGCGTTGGATGAGCTGCTCGCGCAGTTCAGGGGGTTAGGAGCACGCCCCGGTTGAGCGAGGATGGGGTGTTGGGACCACGGGTGGTAGCTCCGACAAGGCCCCGTGGTGTATCACGGTAGAGGACGACTCTACTCCGGAGAGAGTAGTCCACGGCGTTTGTCCACCACCCCTGACGATATAAGAGCCTCCGCCCTCCCAGATTCGCCACCGCCACTGTACGTGGACACGGAGGATGATCACCCCGGGTTCCACGAGAACTCCCAGAGGGGTGGACGACGAGTCCCCACCTGTGTGGTAATGGACATATATGTATCTATTAAATTGCCCGTGTTTGTAAACATTTTGTTTGTCGCTGTTGTTGAGAGAGAGAGAGAGAGAGAGAGAGAGAGAGAGAGAGAGAGAGAGAGAGAGAGAGAGAGAGAGAGAGAGAGCCCGAGAGCTTTGAGCGATAGTGTAGAGAGGTGTTTATCGCCCTGATGTAGTGTACGCGGTGCCCTGATGGGGTTTGGCGGGTGATGATGATGTCACGCCGTTACCCCTGACTGACTGACCTCCCGGATATGTCAAGCTCGAAGTCAGTTAGAGCCCGACAGCCGGAGAGCGAGGTTGTGTCCACTCAGTATAGCAAAGATGTCTCAGTACTACGATACTCTTAAATACCAGAAGGATGGAGAAAGGGGTCAATTGTCCGATTGCTATGAGGATGATACCGACGCGAGGAAGCAGCCAGTGACTTTATCGGACTATGTATATGACGAAGACAGTGTACCTCTGGATGGTAAATATCATCTTCAACGTGGGTACGACACCTGTGGGAAACAACCATCGGTAGTGCACAGAAAGCTGCTGGTCGATTTAAGTCAGAACTACTGTCACGAAACGATGGCTACTTTTAAGGACTGGCCCGAACAGCTGGTTCAGAAGGGTAGACAGCTAGCCCGGAGAGGGTTTTATTATACCGGTGTTTCGGACAAGGTCGCGTGTGCCTGGTGTGGATTACGATTGTGGAAATGGTGTGCCGAGGATGATATCGACTTTGAACATCACAGGTTTAGCCCATCGTGCTCATTCCTGAAAATTACGTGTCCCTTCAAATTCGACAGTGATACGAGAACTGCTTTGTGAACTGAGAGCTGAATTGTGAGTAAAAAATGTAATCTAAGCATAGTTACGAATAAAATTTGAGAAATGTTGCTTACTTGCCTCTGTTGTGTTTTATAAAAAAGTGTTGACGATGTCTACCTCGTGGGTATATTTTTGGGGGATGGTTTAAACAATGAAGAATACGATGTTCGTGCAGTCTTGTATTGTAGAGAGCTTTACATGGACTGCCCGACTTCTATGGTAGAATATAACCGCCTTCCCGTGATGTATTGTAGAGAGCTTTACATAAACCGGAGGGCGTGTTATTGAGCGTCTTGTTACATTTGTTTTGCTGTCTTGTATTGTAGAGAGCTTTACATCGACAGTACGACATTTACAGACCCCTTTCAAAAATTGTTCCCTGTTTGGGGTTTACTATACGAGGTAAAGAACGTAACACTGCGTACTGTTTTTTTCTACCTCACAGATTTGTTTTTATGTAGAATATCATCGTCTTGTATTGTAGAGAGCTTTACACAGACGTGTGATTAAGAGTGTCTAGGTATGTCTTGCGGTGTAGTATTGTAGAGAGCTTTACATAGACTGTACGACATTCCCTAGCCTCCTTCAAAATTTAATGGCACGCTAACGGTGAGGTAAAAAAAAATGGAGATTATTTGACGGACGCACTCGGATTCTTATGGTCGCCATTTGTGTGTGATGTGACAGAGATGGTCATGACGAGTCAGCGGCTTTTTCCTACGTCAGACACTGTGACGTCTTTTTCCTACGTCATAGCGTGGTCAGCTCGTGGTTAGCTCCTCTTTTCCGTCATCGCCTCCCCGTGACGTCATGGTTGTGGTGGGTCTTTTTCCGACGTCACGGGCGGTCGACGCCTCCCTGTGACGTCATGGTGGTGGTTTCTTACACACCCGTGGGTGAGAAACCCATGTGAGAAAACTGGTATCACACATATGTGTGAGATCGATTTCTAATCCCGTGATTGGCTACTCCATGGTGATGACCTAGGGTCAGGCTATGACGGACTACTTTCCTGATTAAAATTCATTGATAAGTTCTCGTGCTTCAATCGAACAGAAACCTGTTACTCTTGCAAAAAATACCCCTTTACACCTACCTGTTATTTTCGCGATTGCAACATAAATAGGTATCTATACAATGAGTCACAAGTAGAATAAATGTAACACGAATCTATTTATTTTCTAATTATTTTTATTAAACTTTTGATTTCTAGTCATGAATTCAAAATGGCTCGAACAATCAGTGATACCTGTGTAAACGATTATGTGAAAATCACCGTTAGAGATAAAGCCCGGGATTCCCTTCGAATATTCAAAATGTACAACACTGGTACTTTTACTGGAGAGATGCGACAAGTGTCATGTGTCGTCTTGCAAAAATACCTGACACGATAACGCCAGTGCCTGTCCATTGTGAGATCGATTTGCCTCGTTGTTTCTTTGATGCATTGATGAAGATGACATATTTCACTGATAAACATGATGAAGACCCACTTCCAGCTCCGAGATACTATGTGATTCCAATGTTATCAAATTCACTCATGACAATCAGAACCAAAACACACTCGTTGAAACAATGTACAACATGGAACGTTTTGCAAGGCTTCATGAGTGCAAATGGCGGCACACGTCTTTTCTATCCAATCGAACATGTACAGGAACGGTTGATCTACACAAAAGTCATTGTTCAAGACATTCCTCCGACGCATGATAATGAAAAGTTTATGTCTTGATAACATACAGGATGTAATCAACTCACATTTCATACTGAAAACTCCGTAAATTCCATTACATTCCAAGTGGCAGTTTCTGGCTCGGGAAAACGAGAAGGCTGTGGCGAAGAAGAGTAGTCCCCCATTGATAGTGAACGTAACCTCAGCAATGTCACATTCAAGCACACTGGGTGCACCTAATTACACACACGCAAAAGTTTTGGCTCCAGTCGATGGAAGAACATTGAACGTAAACTAGTATACACAAGTACAGATCCCCAATGTGCAGAGATTTTCAAAACAATCTTTCGATGACGACAACCACCAAGCGATAACGATGACGTCACACGCTCAAATATTTTACGCTTGCAAGAATTAAAATCATCCACATTTGCATGGTAACATCATCGTTTTAGAGGGTTTAATTAATTTTCTGTGATCCTATCTAGTTATCAATATCACTATTGCCTTGATGTTGCGAAGAGGTGGCAGAAACTTTTTTGTGGAGGGTCACCATGGGGATGAGTAGTGATTAGGAAACCAAGTGACGTCACTCATTCATAAACGTTGTGTTGTGTATAACTGCGCACCTACGACGAGAAAAAATGAAATTTGAATGTATTCGACCATAAAATGGTGCGATTTTATGGTGTGTAAGAAACAGATTAGTGTACTCGTGTCTGTCAGATACCATTTATCTTACAACTCGTTGTTTCAAAACGTATTTAACTCGCTTTCGCTCGTTAAATACGTTTTGAAACAACTCGTTGTAAGATAAATGGTATCTGACAGACACTCGTTTAGTAATCTCTATGGGTCTTTTTCCGACGTCACGGGGAGGCGGTGACGTCATGGTGGTGGTGGTGAGTCTTTTTCCGACGTCACAGGGCGGTCAACGCATGACCGCCCCCGTGACGTCATGGTGTTGGGCCAGCGCTTCCTCGAGGGCATATTACGTCACCTCGGAAAAGCGCTGGCCCCTTACTACTCAGTTGCAATAAATATAGAGGGTGTCAAGCTATTATAGAAAGATCTGTAGATTTCTAGACCCGTCTGCCAAATGGCAAAACCTGATATACTTGCAAAATAATGAAAATGCGAGGGAAAACTTACCATTACTCTTGCGCCACATGTTCTTCTTTCACTGTCCAGCGAGGAAATGGATTTGCTTTTGGGGCAACTCCACATTTCGCGTGGACAGCGCTTCCACCCTGTGGTGTGGTAAACCGTAACATATTGATGAAAAAGTGTGTGTTGCCATACATTTTTTCACATGTGTAAATATGTGGACCCACATGGTGCACGTGCAATATATATATATATATATATTCTGTGTATCATTGCACAAGTTTATTTATATAAATATCTAAACAGCAGCATGCGTAATGAGTTTACGCCAGACCCTCTGATGCTTATATAGTGCTTTTATACAGATTAGTGACACTGACACACTTGCAGTTTTATTTACGTTCTTGGAAGAGTGAGTGAGTTGAGTTTTACTCCGCACTCAGCAATATTCCAGCTATATGGTGGACGTTCTTGGAAGAAGGAAATATACATCTACATTTTATTTAAACATACATTTTCATCTTTATGTGCTTATAGCGCAAGAAAATTAAACAAACAAACCAAAAACGCATTACAATGTACCATTGCATACACATTTCTATTACATAACACACTTTCTCTACTTTTTGACTATTTGCGTGGCTTAATATGCCATGATTTGTCATTTCTTCTGGACATCGCCGGGCCAGTTTCATTACACTAACTAATTGGCTAAAAGAAAAGGTTATGTAGTCAAGAGAGACACATTAATCCAATAAAACCAGTGAGGCATGAAGTCCCACATAGCCTAATGAACTGTACCTACCTAACTGAATAATTTTAGGCCTCGTGGGACGATACCATTTCATTGGCCTCCAGAAAGCAAGAGATCTTATTGCTGTCCGTATTCAATATAACTCACGGTCCTTCTGGTATCGGTATCTTCATCTGCCACTACCAGGACTGTTGAATTCCCTCCAGCTTTTGTACCATGGCGTTGACATCAACAAGAAAGGATCTCCCTAAGGTATGTCATTCTTCAAATTATTTCAAAATTGAACTGCTGTTGTGTGATGCATTATTGAAGAATACGTGGCAGTACAGATATCATATCATTGCTTATGTCTGGAAATGTGTGGTATTTTTGATACAAATTATAAGCATTGTCTACTTAGTAATTAGGTTTGCATAAACATTGCACGTCAATAATACAATTTACCAACACAGTAATATAAATGTTTTTGTTTCTAATTGGTATAGAAACAACCAACGCAGAATATAGCCTTCTTTCATTTCTCCGAAGTAATCGAAATGAAAAGCAAATATGGCATGTACAAGGGAACGCAAGTGATTCTAAAATCAAAACCAATCACCTTCACGGCGTCAGGATGACAATGGACTTTGGAGACATTACGCCAGGGTTCCACATGGCAACAGACGCAGTTATTACAGAAGATGGAGTCGTCAGACTTCAAAACCACTCGAAGGTAAATAATAGACTTTTCTTGGTAAGAATGGGGAAGCGAATATACAATACTTGTACATGTTAAATGATTCTTTGAATAAATATTAAATTAAAAATCTCCTTAAATTCACTTCTTGATGTGATATTATTTCAGTTGCAATTTTGTTCTTAATTCTTCATCATATTTCACTAACAAACCACGTGAACAACTTTTTATGCAAATTGAATACATGTACATTGTATAATCTCACCATTTAAACTGCCATACTCATTTCCATCATATCCTATATGCAGTCCACAATATATAAAGCCAATTTACTTTTTACTATAAACAATATTTCATTTGGGTATGTAATATACTCATGTTTGATGATTTCTCTATATTTGCTTAATTACAGATACTGTCATGCAGACCATTCGCATACGATGAAGAGGTAGTTGGGGCATTTTAAACCCTCCAGTGAAAACTGTCAAAGAAGCCCTGGCCACGCCCTTAGGAGCCAAAGTCACAGTGTTGGGAATAGTTGAGCAAGTTAGTATCATTTGGGAATCACATAATTCTAATCAATTCGACGTTAATTGATAATTATGTCTCAAAACAGTACTAGATTTAACATAAAAAAATAAACAAAACAAGAAAATATTTTCTTTTACAAAACAAACTTCATATATCAGTTCACTTTTCGTGTCATTTAACTAGTGAATTCGTTTCTGTCAAGGTGTCACAAGCATTTGAAGCTGAACACAAGACCGTCACACTTACGCATGCAATATATTGACAGAGTAATCTGAAACGAGTTGTGTTGCCAACGAGAAAGATGATTTTGTGTTCTATTATGAACGGATAGCTTGTTCAAATACATCAAGATTTTATGCTGGAGGATTTCTCTCACGTATTCTGAGACTTAATAATGTCCTAAACGTGCGCTATAGGATTGAGATTCTGGCAGGCGAAGGTAGATAGCTGCCTGGCGACATAAATAATATAATATATCAAAGAGAAAATTGTTTTGTGTCACAGGCTAGGCAACACATACATTAGATTGGTAAAATACACATTGTAAATACACATCAACACAATTTTCACAGCATCGTTAAGATAAATACTCGCATGTTTGTACCAAGTAGAGGACAAGTATCACCTTATAATGATACTAACAAAAAAAACCATTTATAAATGAGACTTCTAATTTAAGAACTACAAGGGATGAAAGCCCCAACTGATCTGCATATTTTGCTAGCTGAAAGGACATTTTTTCTTAATTTGTTTTATACCGATATATCGGTATATTGTCTCTGTTTTTGTTTACCATAGACAGACCTGCATACCAGACCCGTGAAGATCCGGGTTAGAACATTGGTCTTCAGTAACCCATGCTGGTCGTAAGAGACGACTAATGGGATCGGGTGGTCAGGCTCGCTGACTTGACACATGTCATCGTATACAATTTGCGTAGATCGATGCTCATGCTTTTAAACACTGGTTGTCTGGTCCAGGTTAGATTATTTACAGACCATAATAGTTGGAATACTGCTGAGTGCGGCGTTAAACAACAACCAACATGCATACCAAGCATGGAGGACAAAACACATTGAATGAAGCAGTCGTAAAATATGGATGAAATGTTAACGCAGACATTAAAAGAACGAAGTTAGTGTAAAAAAAGTCTTTGATGACATTTGGCATAAATGCACTGAGTGTTTTGATTTCCATGTAAGTTTATAGTTTACATGACACTTCCGAGATATTTGTACTCATCAACCATATCTACAGGTTCATTATCAATATAGGAATTATGATATGTGAAAATGAGAGCCAAGGGAGCTGTTGATCATGGCTTTTGGAAACGAGGTGAGAAATATTTTCAAAAATGAGTTTTTTAAATAGTTTTTATGACAATGCTCTTGAATTTCAGTTTGCACCTTGGTCACACTTCCGGGTCCACAAGAAAATACTTTGCGCATGTGCATAAAAGCGGAAGTAGAGTGCGAGAAGACCAGACAAAATGACGACGCCGGTGGTGGATAGCGTCCGCGAAAAGGCTCTAGCAGACTATCGTAAAAAGCTGCTAGAGCACAAAGAGTTAGAAGCAAGGCTAAAAGAAAGTTAGTATTCCGCCTGCAGCTATAATGTTGAAATATTTTCTTCAAAATATATGTATAAGGTACCAAAATAACAATGATGTGCAGCTGAACGGCCATTTTGTTCAAACATGCTGAATCACATTTGTTGAGTTCCCATTATATCTTCAGTTCAAGCGTTTGTTATAGCTTTAGGCAATTTTGTGGAAGGGTGTTCAGGATAATATTAAGTAAACAGTGTGATTGGAAAATGTATGTTCAAGGTTTGATTTTGGTATTTGTGTAATACCAGGGGGTAGACATTCAGTGTCACCTGTTTTCGTGTCACTGACAGTCATTGGGCATTTTCAAGTCACGAGTGTTAGATCGTTTTAATTTTCTTTTATTATAATTCAGGTTTTCAGCAGGAAATACGGTCTACTTTAAAGAAAAGCATACTAATAATTGAATGCTCAGGCAAATTTTCCATTGTAAATAGAGAAAATTCTAGAGAAATAGACATACATTCACAGTTTCACTTTCTATTTTAGAACCAGTTGTAGGAGAAACTTCATTAACCAACTTCATAATTACAGTTGCATGCTTGTGCTACCTTCTTGTGAAGTGGGGAAAGTTGATACTGATATCTTATTCTTACTCTGTGAAAATTGTAAATCGGGTTTTAATGCAGATTTAGAGGCACTACGACTTTATCTATTACACGAGGTAGGGATTGTGTTGTAAGCTAATGTCTGTTTAGGAAATTCTGGCTCGATATGACATGTTTACTCTCTGCCACAGATGATGGCAGCTTGTTAACATGTCATGATTTGGACTGGTAATAGTATTACCTAGTGGTGGTCCGATTAATTGAAATAATCGAAGATTGGTCGCAATGACTAAACGACCAAGCAATCGATCATGTTTTCTCTTAATCGAACACAAACAATTTAGGAAGTTATACAACACTTGTTTGCAATAACAATATATTTCACAAGGTTGGTTTTGTCTGTTACATTTCATAAGCGCTAAAAGCTCGTTCCTAGTCGTGATAGGAAATTAATGTTCCTAACAGACTAGTCATCCTTTAAGGATGTGAAAGTTGCAAATGCATTTTGTGCAATTTACGAAAAAATACATGTTTTTTCTTCTTGTTTTTGTGCATTAACAAACACAAGGAGGAAAATTTGATAAATGACACTAACCAATTATTTTCGATGATTGATCAGTTGTATGAACCAATCATCAATTATGAGATTTTAACCAGTTCCCAACACTAGTATTACTTCATTTGATAGAAGATTAGTGACTTGTGTATATAACACTTATTCTGAAATTTAAGAAATTACAGTTTATTGTAATTGTATTTCTAAGATTTTTGCATCACTGTAAAAGGTGGCAAAATTGCTTTTTCAGCCAATGGAAAAGAAATTCAGTTGATTCCTATTTATAGTGAATAGTGATAACAACATTGGATATAGGATTTAAAAAATGTTAAAAGCATGCGCTCACATGCAGCTCTTGAGCTATACTTAGTTCATTTTCTGTAATATGTATCATATATATTATTTTGTTTGTTGCCAGTGCGGGAAAACTTGAAAGAACTCACCAAGCAGTATGAGAAATCTGAAAATGACTTGAAAGCCCTGCAAAGTGTAGGACAGGTAAGACAATCGCCTAGATTGTTCTTGGATGTTTAATGAAATATGCACCTGTTAAATTGAAGCACTGTTGTATTTGAAACTTATATTACTGGAGTGCTGTATTCTGTTATGAGTTATAGTGAAGAAAGAACATGTTTACATAAAAAATGCTCAAATTTGTAAATCTTCATTACTTGGTACTTTCTGTCTGGTATCTTCACCTGTTCAGTGGCAGATATTTGCCCTCAAATCTACAACAAATGACAGTAATGATTTCCCAATTTGAATTAACAATTTCCTAATTTATACATAAAAGGCCTTTCTAGAAAAATATGATTTGAGCAAATTAAATTTTTTTCCAATATCTTTGGAATCTTCATCAAATGTTTGTATTGTTAAAGTGGAGAAACGGTTTTCTAAACTGATTATGTGTTTTGCAGATTGTTGGAGAAGTACTGAAACAACTGACTGAAGAAAAATGTGAGTTTGTATTCCATGCTATAAGCTGGGTACTCTTTAAATGCATCCTGTGAAAATCTCAGACTTGGTCTTCCGCAACCCACTCTTGTCATCTTTATAGGTGTCTGACAGTATTGGGTCTCCAGGGTCTCTGGGATGGTTTACGGATATCATCATATCTGAGTCACAGATTGATGCCTATAATGTTAATAACTGGGTTGTCTGGGCCAGGCCTGGTCAGTATCAGATCGCTGGAATATTGCAGCATTTTGTGAAAAACAAAACAAAACTCTTGAAATGCCGTTAGCTGCCATTATGATAACACATAAATCTTTAGTTGTACATATATCTTACAAATATGTATTGTAAGGATAGATTTGGCTGAAATATTGCTGATGTGACTTTAAATAGTTACTCACTCTGTCTTTTTTATTTTTCAGTTATTGTAAAAGCAACAAATGGCCCCAGATATGTTGTAGGATGCAGGCGACAGTTGGATAAGGCAAAGCTGAAGCCTGGAACAAGGGTGGCTCTAGACATGACCACTCTCACAATAATGAGGTGAACTTGCTTATAACTGCTGCTCAGCTTTTA
The DNA here is from genome assembly GCF_003918875.1 of Haliotis rubra. NCBI lineage: Eukaryota > Metazoa > Mollusca > Gastropoda > Lepetellida > Haliotidae > Haliotis > Haliotis rubra. The sequence goes on along the minus strand of NW_025765050.1, from coordinate 208,272 downwards.
TTACTTATGATAATAGTTATGAGTTGTGTTTCCTGCTCCATACAGATATGATGTGGATGAATGTTGTATTTTTGTATTTTCTTCTATTGGTCGTGTAGCTTTTAGAAAAGTAAATCAACATCTGTTATGTTTAAGAGACAAAATGTGTTCTGTAAAACATGCAATGCTCAAGTACAGTGGTAACGCCACCAGTATCAATCAACACTGGCATATCTGTTGTTAGACCTCATCCAGAATTCAAGTTGTATTTTCATGGATTGAGTAAGTTTCACTTAGTTTTGTATTGCTTCAGACAAATATGGTGATACATATCGTATTGGCACCCATGTATCTTGCTGTTGATCATCTTGCACATCATTTACCATTATTTTCGGTTATATCATGTCACCAGAAAATATGAATATCAGGATATTACATCTCATCACAAAGGCCACAATACACAGCTCTAGACTAATCATGACTGGAGGGATAGCATATCCATTCTTTTGCCCAATGATGTGAACTGACAAGTTGAGGCAGGGACAGTAAGGTGTCTTTATCTTTCTCTTATCTGTCTTCTTATTTCTCTTGTGTCCATCCTTTTGTCTGGCTGTCCCCCACTGTCCTGTCACTCTGCTTTCCCTCCATCTCTCATTCCCTTCTTGTGTATACCCTTCCACACCTTGCTGTTGGCCATTGAAACTGATTATGAGAGCTGAGGGCTCCTGATAAAGTTGAATAGCAAGCAAACATTTCTTCAAAGGGGATAAATTGAAAAACTTGACAGTGATAGACTTGTTTTGTCTGTGAATATCTGTTTCTAACTCATCCAGGGCCGGTGGGGTAGCCTAGTGGTTAAAGCGTTGGCTCGTCACACTGAAGACCCGGGTTCGAATCCCCACGTGGGTACAATGTGTGAAGCCCATTTCTGGTGTCCCCTGTCGTGAAGTTGCTGGAATATTGCTAAAAGCGGCGTAAAACCAAACTCATTCAGTCAGTCAGTCTAACTTATCCAGATCACTTTCATGACATAATTTGACTTCAAGTTGGAGTTATAATTTCCATTGATATAGAATTGAATTTTCTTTCACATGCTTCAATGACACATTTCATTTTTGAACCATGATTTATTGTGTTGATGTACATCTGCAACTTGTTACAGTGGTAGCCATTTAACTATATTTGCACATTGTTACAGGTATTTGCCACGAGAGGTGGACCCCATGGTGTATAACATGTCAGTTGAAGATCCTGGTGCAGTGGGATACAATGAGATTGGAGGTCTAGGGGAACAGATCCGGGAACTTAGGGAGGTCAGTGTTTCATGGCGTCAACATTGGATCATGTGTACATTTGGTTTGATCATCCTAATTGGGGTGGTCTCATGAAGAGTTTTCGATAATAGAGTTTTATGTAAAACTACAGGTAAATGATCTACTCAGAAGATCATGTCGTTTCCATCTGTTGCCAGACATTAATCATTATTTACTAGGGGTGTCGCGATAACGCGAATGTATCGATGCATCGATACATTTTTACTGACGATACGATACGCGATACATGCTTGCGTGTATCGATTCCTATTTTAAAACTTTATCGATTCAAATTTTTATGCTATATCCATCTCCGTCAAAGTCTTGATAGTAAAATTATACCAGACCGCTATGATAAATAGATGTAGCTAGCTTTACTTAAAAAAATAGGTTGGAAACTAACAGCTTTTGTGATTGGCTACACTATTTTGATGGACCAATCAGCGAGCGCGTACGTTGCCGGTAAGGTAATGCTATGAAAAGGCGCGATAATTATGTATCGCGATACGTATCATATCGTGACCTTAAAATCGTGATACGTATCGTATCGTGAGATTGGTGTATCGTGACACCCCTATTATTTACATTTGGGTTCTTATTCATGTCCTCATCACATGCATTGCCAGAATGTAATTACTTTATTTTTCCTTGCCTCTGTGTAAAGGTAAATGTTCCTCGACCTATTTCAGGTGATTGAGTTGCCTCTTCTGAACCCTGAGCTGTTTATGAGAGTTGGCATCACCCCACCCAAAGGCTGCCTGTTGTATGGGCCCCCCAGGCACCGGCAAAACACTTTTGGCCAGAGCTGTAGCTAGTCAGTTGGACTGCAACTTTCTCAAGGTAAAGCACATGGACAATAGATATGATCTTGTATTTCTTGTATGTTGAGATGTTTGTAGAAAGGGGACGAGTCTAGTTGTTAATGCTTTGTGAAGCCCTTGTATTGAGCTCATTTCTGGTATACCCTCCTGCCATGATGAAGACTACTGGTGTTTAAAATTTTGGTTCCACTTTGAATGAACCGTTGTATATACTGGCCTCTGAGCATGATCAATCTTACATTGCTCATAGAGTACTGTATTACACCGTTGATGTATTTCAAGTGGCCTGTCATCCTTCTTTTGGGGCGGTAGGGTAGCCTAGTGGTTAAAGCGTTGGCTCGTCACGCTGAAGACCCGGGTTCGAATCCCCACATGGGTACATTGCGTGAAGCCCATTTCTGATGTCCCCTGCCGTGATGTTGCTGGAATATTGCTAAAAGCGGCGTAAAACTAAACTCAGTCAGTCATCCTTCTTTTACGCCTGACCCCAACAATTTAAGGCTTTGACACTGCTGTACCCTCAAAATATATATCCCTCATAATTTGTGTTTCAGGTGGTGTCTAGTGCTATTGTGGACAAGTACATTGGAGAGAGTGCCCGACTCATCAGAGAAATGTTTGCCTATGCAAGGGATCATGAGCCATGTATCATCTTCATGGATGAAATTGATGCCATTGGTAAGACTTTATCTGAAACCTCTCGTCAAGCTCATGTTCAAAGGTGGCTGTTGGCGAGACTTGGAAACACCAGGTTATCACCTGGCTGATTGTGTCTCTTGTCCAATGCCCCGCCGTGATGTTGCTGGAATATTGCTAAAAGCGGCGTAAAACCAAACTCAAGTCAGTCTTGTCCAATGCATGGAAAGCTGTTAAAAGTTTCAGTTACCAGTTTTCCCAGTCCAGCTTTTAATCATTAGTTCTATTGTTTGGTACAAAACAGTCTATGAATATTTTTCTATGACCCACGTGCTAATGTCGGTTGGACTAAATTGAATTAATATTGTTAGCATAACTCAGTACCTACATTTGGCATAAACAGTTGCCAAGCAGCACGTTTGTAGTGTTGTGATGTAGAACATGCACATATTTTTTGGTCAAAGTTCAAGCATAAAGAACTTCTGTCTCTGTAGTAAATAGAACTTTAAAATGGCTCTTGATTCTGAACTAAAAGCAGGTCAAATACATGTAACAGATCAGAAACTGTATTGACAGCTATCTTCTTTGACCCTTTCCTGTTTAGGTGGAAGAAGATTCTCAGAAGGCACATCAGCCGACAGAGAGATCCAGCGGACCTTGATGGAGGTAAGTTTTGTGCTCGGCTACTTATTGTAATGGAGACCGCAGTGGAATAAGTGAGTCGCCCAATGATGTGAACTGACAAGTTGAGGCAGGGTCAGCAAGGTGTCTGTTATCTTTCTCTCGTCTATCTTCTTCCTCCTACTTCCTTTCCATTCTTTTGTCTGTCTGTCCCCCACTGTCCTGTCTCTCTGCTTTCCCTCCATCTCTCATTCCCTTCTTTTGTATACCCCTCCGCACCTTGCTGTTGGCCATTGAAACTGATTATGAGAGCTGAGGGCACTCAGTGAGCTGAAAAGTAATCTGTGAGAATAGTTTCTATTATCAGATTAAGATTGTGTGGGATGAAGAATTAGAGGGGGTCAAGATTATTATCTTTTTTGTTTGTAGGGTCTTTTATCCCCCCGGCATGTAATGCAGGGGGTTATAGTCGAAGCCTCATCCGTCCGTAATCATTTTATTTTCAGAGCATAACTCAAAAGCCGTTAAATAGTTTTCAACAAAACTTGGTAGATATATCAAACAGATCCTTAAGTGGCGCCTTCTGCTATTTGCAGATTTTTGGCATTTTTATTTTCCCCGGTTTCCTGCGAAACGATTCAGACTTAGTCCTAATAGGGAGGGGTGGGCTTCGTTTCCGGAGCATAACTCAAGAACCGTTCAATATTTTTCAAGTTGTGCCTTTTGCTATTTGCATATTTTTTTGCATTCTTATTATAATTATTTTTGGTTTCCATGGAAACGATTCAGACTTAGTCCCAAAAGGGAGGGGTGGGTTTCATTTCCGGTGCACAACTCGAAAACTTCTTAATATCTTTCAGCAAAACATGGTAGATATGAGTCAGATCTTGAATTTGTGTCTTTTGCTATTTACACATTTTTGTCATATTTTTCTTGGTTTCCATGGAAACGTTTTGAACTTAGTCTCAAAAGGGAGGGGTGGGCTTCGTTTCCAGAGCACAACTCGAAAACCGTTCAATATCTTTCAACAGAACTTGGCAGATATGAGACAGGTCTTGAAGTGGTGCCTTATGCTATTTACAAATTTTTGTCATTTTTGTTTTTCCCAGTTTCCATGGAAACGATTCAGACTTAGTCTCAAAAGGGAGGGATGGGCTTCGTTTCCGGAGCACAACTCAAAAACCGTTTAATATCTTTCAACAGAACTTTGCAGATTTATGAGTCAGATCTTGAAGTGGTGCCTCTTGCTATTTTCACATTTTTTGCATTTATATTTTTCATGATTTCCATGGAAATGATTTGGACTTAGTCTACAAAAACATCAAGCTGGACTTTAAGTTACTGTCAGATGATTTGTTCTTTCAAATTTTATTGGAGCCGGGGGGGATATGTCATCTTCTGACGACTCTTGTTTTTTAATGCAGTTTAGTGTAACTATAGCTATCCCATTTCCACTTGTTACACAGCTGCTGAACCAGATGGATGGGTTTGATGCCCTGGGCCAGGTGAAGATCATCATGGCCACCAACAGACCAGACACCCTTGATCCTGCACTCCTCAGACCAGGCAGACTCGACAGGAAAATAGGTACACTTATGTTGCAGTTAAAGCTGTCTAACAAAATAAGAGTTATCATGCAAATGAGCATGAGTACTGTGACAGTAATTGATTATGAAAGTAAGGAAAGTGAGATGGTTTATACCACCCAGTGATTTTCCTGGAACACTTTTGTTATATTAAAGGTTAACAATAGTCTGTTCTGATACAAATTGTTTTGTGTAGTAAATTGTGTTGAAGGCTAGCTCATGGTTTGGAATTAATTCATATGCAAACTGTGGTTAAAAAGTAGCATTGTATTTAAAACATTAAGCTTAAGGAATTAGGATGGTCTGTGTATAATTTTTCTATATATTCTTATTTCAGAAATTCCTTTACCAAATGAACAAGCTCGACTTGAGATTCTTAAGATCCATGCATCTCCAATTGCCAAACATGGAGAAATAGATTGGGAAGCCATAGTCAAACTCTCAGAAGACTTCAATGGAGCTGATCTGAGAAATGTCTGTACAGAAGCAGGTATGTACTAAGTTGTCTCCCTTAGGCCTTGTGTTGTGTTTGTGGAGGGTGGTCAGAGGGTTAATTTGCAATGGCTGAATTGATTTTCTCATGTTCCTTTAGGAAGCAAACAATGTCACCAGTTTGGGCATGGATCAGCATAATTTTCTGCCAGTTAATACTTATTACAGAAACAATGTTTTTGAATTTGTTGTCTCAACTATTGACAATCTAATATGCACTAAATATGGCTGATATATATTCTGTTGTCTCTGTGCAGGTATGTTTGCAATTCGTGCTGAGCGTGACTATGTGATCGAGGAGGACTTCATGAAGGCTGCCAGAAAGGTGTCGGACAACAAAAAACTCGAGTCCAAACTGGACTACAAGCCAGTGTAATGTTATCATGATGTTCAATCTTTGTCCGATATTTCATGTATGCTTTCATTGTAAATAAAAAATGTCATTATAGAAACTATTACTCTGGCTAAGTTATTGCTTGTTTCACTGTCTCTACTGGTAAGACTATGGCAATTCTTGTGTACCACATTTTTCAGATTGACATGTTTGCTTGCTCCAACACTGGTAATCTATAACATTAAAAACAGACTTATTCTTTCTTAGGATATTGGTAGTTAATCAGTCATGCCATGATTGATTCAGTGCTACTTGGAGGGCACCAAGACTATTGTAAGGTTCATATTTTTGGGGTGCCATGTGAAGATTTTGTTTACAATTAACCAGCATTGTCACATCTTACCAGTCCATATGCAAAAGGTTTTGGTGCAGCATGGCCCGTTCTAGGATTTATTTTACCCATTTACACTTCATATTGGACGTGCTGCAGCCACTTAAGTACTTTGTAAGTAGTAGTTTTGTTTCATATTCCACTGTTCTGCTATGATGATACTGTTTTGTAGAAAGTTAGAGTTGCTTTTATCCACTGTTCTTGCAATGATGAACTGTTTTCCGACAAGTCTGTAAGAAAGACCGCTATTTTTCTTTTGCTATTCACAGATTTTTGGCATTTTATTTTCCGGTTTCCATGGAAGCGATTCGGACTTAGTCCCAAAGTGAGGGTGGGCTTACGTTTCCGAGCATAACTCAAGAACCGTTCAATATTTTTCAACAAGACTTGGTAGATATATCAAACAGAACCTTAAGTGGTGCCTTTTGCTATTTGCAGAATTTTGGTATTTTTATTTTCCTGGTTTCCATGGAAACGATTCTGACTTAATCCCAAAAGTGAGGGGTGGGCTTCGTTTCGGAGCATAACTCAAGAACCGTTCAATATTTTTCAACAAGACTTGGTAGATATATCAAACAGAACCTTAAGTGGTGCCTTTTGCTATTTGCAGATTTTTGGTATTTTTATTTTTCCCGGTTTCCATGGAAACGATTCGGACTTAATCCCAAAAGTGAGGGGTGGGCTTCGTGTCCGGAGCACAACTCAAAAACCTCTCTATATCTTTCAGCAAAACTTGGCAGATATGTGAGGCAGATCTTGAAGTGGTGCCTTTTGCTATTTGCAGATATTTGTGATTTATTATTTTCTCAGTTTCCATGGAAATGATTCGAACTTAGTCTCAACAAGAAGACAAAGTCATCAATATCCCCCGCAATGGCAAAATACTCTTCATGATTATGTCTACGAGTTATGATTATGTCAAATATTAAAAAAAAGGTTTTTAAAATTCTGCTCCAGAAAGGAGCGCTATCACCAATTTCAGTCTATGTCAAACTTGTTGTGCCAAGTTCGGTGAAGAATTAGAGAACGGTTTTAGAGTTCTGCTCTGGAAAAGAGCACTACCACCAATTTCAGGCTAAGTCAAACTTGTCGCCATGGAAAGGCCAAAAATATTTTATTCAGAATTCCAAAACTACCAAAAGGCACCAGTACACCACCAGACCAATCTATGTGCCAAGTTCGGTGAAGAAATAGTTAACGGTTTTAGACTTCAGCTCTGGAAAAGAGCACAACCATCAATTTCAGGCTAAGTCAAACTTGTTGCCATGGAAATGCCAAAAGTATTTTATTCAGAATTCCCAAACTACCAAAAGGCACCAGTACACCACCAGACCAATCTATGTGCCAAGTTTGGTGAAAAAACATGGAAGGGTTTTAGAGTTCTGCTCTGGAAAAGAGCACTACCACCAATTTCAGGCTATGTCAAACTTGTTGCCATGGAAATGCCAAAAATATTTTATTCAGAATTCCAAACCTACCAAAAGGCACCAGTTCACCACCAGACCAATCTATGTGCCAAGTTTGGTGAAGAAACATTGAAGGGTTCTGGAGTTATGCTCCGGAAAAGACAAATGTGCACGCACGCACGCACGCACGGACGGAGTCCATTTAATACCCCCCGCAAAACGCTTTGCGGGGGATAAAAAGGAACGGATGGGTTTCGTTTCCGGAACACAACTGGAAAACTCCTTAACATCTTTCAGCAAAACTTGGCAGATATGTGAGGCAGATCCCAAAGTGGTGCCTTTTGCTATTTGCAGATATTTGTGATTATTGTACTCATGGGTTTGTCAGTAGTGGGTGTTTTTGCATGTAGGATGTCATTGAGTGCTAACTTGAATGCATGAGGCGAATGACAGGGACTGACTTTGAAGAATGGGCCAGTGTTCAGATTAACGTTTTCATTCTTTAACTGTACACTGCTCAATTGTTTCACAAGGTCTTACATATGCAAATTCCATCAAGTCTTTTCTGAACATTTGAAAATGGGGACAAATACATATACAGATCCCTTGTGATGGTAACTGACCATACACATACAGTTGGGGAAGTTGTCCACGAGACCGATAATAATTTGAAGTAAGAAATTACCATGAAGTACCGGTATATTCCAAGACTCCACGTATCAAATGATGACTCAAACGCAAGACATAGTTGATTTAAGTGCATTTTAATCAGACTGAATCATTTCATTGGATAGAATCTCTTTTTAAATAATTCTGTACAATTTGATTGCTTTCATCTTTCATAGTATTTGCCATTTACAGGAAGTTTGGACGGTAATATCCAAGGCGAATTGCATAGACATTTTAATGTGTTAGAATTTCTGTACAAAATTGTGATACATATAGTACATCACATTACAAAACACACATTCTTTATAATATCAGTTAAGTAATCCAATATGTTGGATGTGACAAGAATCAACACGATATGGGTTGAAGTGTACATATATTCAAGCTTCTCATTTATTGTACAACAATGTGTGTTATCTGTATATTGTTCAAGTAATCTGGTGATCTGTTATGTTCTACAAAATATCACCACTGTTTATAACAAAATGTCTGGGAACTTTGTGCATTTATCACATCCCATGAACCCTTGTCCAAAATGGCCGCTCCCTGAGGCTTCATCCATGTTGCATACTGAACAAGTCTGTTCCATCTTCACAGCTACACACATACATAGGATAGTTCTAGCACTCTCGGTCAGACTAGCTGGTGCAAGCTAGACTCTACTCTTAAATATATAGCAAAATAATCTTGTCAGGGTCCTTTATTGCACAAACTGTAGCCTGTCTAGACTACCACCCACATGGAATGCTGCAGCATGTTCAACTCGGCAACACCCGCACATCTTGCACTACCCTAATCATTTTGTTGGCATCACCCGAGCATACATCTGAAATGACAAGCATTTACAAATTTGACAAAAGAATTATGATCAAGGAATAAATAACTTCATCTCCAGAAATCATTAACCACACGTTTCATACATAAAGACAACTAAAACAAGGATATTTACTGGTCTATTTTGGGTTAAACTCCACAAAATATTGCTATGATGCCATGACCTTGGGTATGTGTCACAAGAGCAGAGATTCCAAATCCCAAAAGGATGGAGGACTGAGAGGTCCAAAGTTAAAATTGTGATAATGGAAAAATTGTCTTGAGAAAAAGAGCACTGGATTTACTTTATGAAATTTTTGAAGTTTTGGTTCAGGGTATGCATGCTACTCACCCCAAGTAGGTTTCTTGGGACATATCCTTCTTTGTCATTTCGACGAGCCCACCACCATTCCTTCTCACGCTCATCGCCCTTCCGTAGGATGGTGATCTTGTCACCAATCTTAAAGCTTAGCTCATCCGAGTTGGATGAGTCATAGTCGAAAACTGCATATACTTCCCCATTATTCATGATGCCGAGCTTCTCTTGGATGCCTGGAAAATATAAAAATACAATTAAATGTGACATTTCTTTAAGATCAAGGTAAAGAATAAAACCAGCTTAAGTCTAGGCTAGTACAAGCAGCCACACATACATACGCATGCACGTCGTCATATAAGCGAGATATTCTTAAGTATAACGTTAAACCCCATTTCACATCACATCACATCATGACATACTGACGATTCATTTTGACCTGGGACACTACTTGACCAAAACTGTGACGGGGTAATATTTGCAATCATCTGTAGTGATTCCTGGACTGACTGTGTAACATGTCTTGTGAAACAAACTCACTGTAGAGGTAATCTGAGCAACCGTCATAGCCATCTTCATCTTCTTCACACTTCTCCGCGGCTGTCTCGTGGTCGCTGATTGTTGTGGCAAATATACATGCTCCGTGTTCAACGAGGAACTTGACCATTGGGAGATTGTTACAGGACGCTGCACAGTGTAGAGGTGTCCTGCAAATCAGTCAAAATCATAGCTAGTAGTGGGTGAGTTTAGTTTTACGCTGCACTCAGCAATATTCCAGCTATATGGCGGTGGTCTGTAAATAATCGAGTCTGGACCATACAATCCAGTGGTCAACAGCATGAGCATTGATCTGTGCAATTGGGAACCGATGACATGTGTCAACCAAGTCAGCAAGCCTGACCACCCGATCCCGTTAGTCGCCTCTTACGACAAGCAGTCGCCTTTTGTGGCAAGCATTGGTTGCTGAAGACCTATTTTACCCCGGATCTTCAAGGTTCTCATAGCTAGTACTTCAATTAGCTTTAGTTCTTGGACACCACATACGAAAAAACACACACATGATGACCTGCAGTATTTTTACCTGTCCACTTAAACTCTTTTAAATTGAAGGTGAGACAGTGAGTAATGGTAAGGTTTAAAGAAGTTCTCTTATATCACAGCATAAGATACAGTGTATAACTGACACTAAAGATTTAAACTGTATCATGTAATATGTATGGGTGACAATTGAGGGGAAACAACTATTGTAATGGTGATAGTCTATTGCAACATACTATTGCCATAGCGACCAACTATTGCAATAGTTTTTTCTCCTTGAATTGTCTCATTTGAAGTCATTTCCAAATGAATTTACAGTTAATATGAAATAAAAAGAAGTTGAAGTAGTTTCAGTCTCTTTTAATAACTGACAAGAAACTTGAAATCCAGATCAAGTAAACAGTTAAAACATACACTCAATGAAGCTGCAAGTCGGCACCCAAACATCCTGCATTTTGTGCTGCGCATTTATCAACAGAAATCAATTACTAAACTATCGATAGTCACATCAATTTCACATTGTTCTACCATCAATTACTTGCTATCGGAGACTCAACAATTGCAATCCATTGATAGCTCGATGCATCGTTAAAGCCCTAGTAATATGTACAGTTGTGATGCATGATATTATCACATGTAGGAACACACAATTTACGCTGATAGATATCTCATAAAGCTTGTGTCCTGCTATTAACTTGCGTTCGATGCAAGGCTGTTGGAAAGGAATGCTACTTACCATCCATCACTATCTGGTGAATTGACGTCACATCCGAACTCTACGAGGAAAACAACAATCTCGTAGTGTCCGGCACAGATGGCATTGTGGAGAGCAGTGATCCCTTCATCATTGGGAGCACTGACATCAGTAACCTGGCAACACAAAGAATGTATAAAAGATATAAGCTTAAAACATGACATTTTGTGTGTGATATATTTTGAGGACAGTGCAGCGACTAACAAGATCTGAATTCATTCATGTAAACCACCAACTCATGGTAACAACGTTTCAACAATGAAATTTTAACTCTACAGATCATTATTATATTGTTATGATTATTATTATATCAAGAAAAATGGAGCATGACCTCAAAGAGCACAGGTTATAACAAATGTTATATTTGGGATTACACTTTCTTAGTTAAGTACAGATTCCACGGAAGCAGCATGTAGCTGAGCAGGTTAGGCGTCTGACTTTGTGTGCTGGCGATTAGACGCCTGATTCTGAAGGTGTGGGTTTGAATCCCGGATGGGACTCAACCCAGTAAAAGTACTAGAATCTGTACTTTACTACGAAAGTGTAATCCCAAATATAATATGACCACTATCTAAATGGCATTGTGTATTCAGAGCACAAGTTAGTTTTGTCAGAGTGTTTTCCTGTTAAGTCTGCATTACCTCTCGTGCTGTCCTCCTGACCAGTTCGATTTCTCCCTCTAAAGATGCATCCAAGAGTAGCGCGCCAGGGGGTCGAAACTCACACGGTTCCCAGATTTCCGAGATTTATCCTTCTTCAAATTTGTCTTCTTCCTCCTCACTACACCATCACCTGGCGGTTGAGGAGGGCGAGAAGAATCCGAAAGTGGAGGAGAGTTACCTCCCTTAGAGTTTGAAGTAGCACTATTACTGTCTGTCTGTTTAACAGTTTCCAAGGCACTTGATTGATTGTTCCCACTGTTAACACCACTGTTAATCTTTTGATTTGCCCCTTGTCGATCATACCCTCCATGCAGTAATTTACTAAGGTCTTCATTCTCACTATCCGACTGCTTCCGTCGTATGTGTTTAGGGGTGTTCAGCCTATAACTTCCCTTATCCGAGGCTATGCTCTGGTATTGAGGCAAGCCTACAAGTCCAAAGTGAGTATGTGTTTTGGCCCCATTATTTGAATCCCCAGAAGATGGTTGATTAAATGCTGTTCGTTGTTCCAGGCCTGGATTCCCTCCAGAAGGTAAAGGGCTATGATCAGGTCGATCTCCTGTACCTTTAACGTCTGCATTCTTGTACAGAGCATCCAGATTCTGCTGATACTTCTGCATCGCTGATGACCCCAGTCTGCCCATGTATGTGTTCATGATTGCGTTCTTCGTCGCGTACACTGTACGTCGGTTTGGCTGCTCCTGCCTGGCTGGTGCTCACAGTTGGTTGAGTCATGGGAGTGTTGGTAACTGGGGTCGAAGTAGCTTGAGGCTGAGGTTTGTCTGGGATGGGAGAGTCGAACGTTGATTTGCCAGAATCTGTAGCATCAAGAGAGTTGTCGGACCCATTCCTGGGCGAGTTCTGTTGTGGAGACTGACTGGGGGAAGATGTTGCAGCACCTCTCAAGGCTGGATGAGGAGCAGTTTTGGAGGAAACTGGAGGAGGATGAACGGGCTGCTGCTGAGGAACAGTCTTCGTATCATTCTGTGAAGATTGTGAAGTAGGGACTCTCCCATGGAAGGTGGTGTTTGTTTGTGGTTGGGGAAACCTGGCCAGCACTTTTGGCTTGTTTGAGCTTGGAGAGTTCTGAGAGCTGTCACTTGATGCTGGCGAACTCTGCCCACTGCCTGCCTGCCGTTCCTCCTCTGTAATACTTATAACTGGTTGTTGCTGGATGGGGGCTACCCTCCCAGGTAACACAGATGTGCTGAACGTCGAACCATATGGTCGGGCTGAAAACTTGGCTGCAATATTCGCAACACTGATTCGACCAGGACCAGCTTGTGAAACAGGTTGATTTGAAGTTGATGCAGGCACATTCTGGTTCCCGAGACTTACTGTCACTCACATTTTGATTGTTTGCAGATTTGGACACTGAATTCTCCCTACTTTGAGAATTCTCCCTACTGTTGTTGTTCAGTTCTTTACCCTGATTGGATGGCTTCACTGGGAAGTCCTCCATATTCTTATTCTCACCAGATGGGAATTTGGTGTTGGTAGACTGCACCTGTTTTGGATCCTTCTTCTCAAACCCAGCTTTCTGGTACATATCTTCCTTATCTTTAGGAGCAACCTGGATGTAGGGTTCCACGGCGGCGATGTTGGTGCTGGGTCTGTTCTTGTTCACCATGTTCTTGTTGTCCGTCTGCTGCTGGGACTTCTTCTTCTTGATGCGTTGCTGCAGCTCCTGGATCCGGAAGTCCATCTGCTTCATCTCGTCCTTCTTGTGCTGGAGCAGCTCACGCTGGGCAGACAGCCGATTGTTTTGTTGCTCGTTCACTTTGTTCCTTTGCTGTAAATGAATAAAATTAGTTCCATTAAGTCATCTGAGATATCTTTATCTCTCGAATGTAACATAAGCGGTGAAACTTTCTTAACAAAAAGAACAGGATAATAGAAAAGTTGAGTACAATCTTATACAACCGTTTTTAATCATTCCCCTTGACCATAGGTATACATTGTCCTTTAAAATATAAATAATTTTTTTTATTTATTATAGGAAAGGTTTTCAGAACAAATGCTCAATTATTCAATTCATACAAATATTTTTGTTTTATTTATTAAAGTACACCTACCAAAAGCTCTTTGCGAAGTTTCTCCAGTTCTAGCACTGCAGCTGTTTGCGTGTCCCCATTTATTCCATTGATCTTTCCAGTACGAATGTCCTCCAGTTGTCGGGTCAACTGCTCCACTTTGGCAACAGCCATTGTCAGCTCTTTCTCTTTCTCATTGAACAAAGCTTTCACGGAATCAAGTTCCGAATCTGAAACAGGGCACACAGCTTCAGAAACAAACATCAATGCAGATATAAAAGGAAAATGATGCTTGCACAAAATATAGATATCTTCAAAATAACTTTAAAATATTTCTAAAATAACTTTTAAGGTTTCCTGCACTGTACCAAATCCATATACTACTCAAAAGAAATGAAGGAACATTAACTTAATTTGTCATGGCCCTTAACTTCTTTGGAGTAGTATGTGTTTTGCATTCATGTGAGGTGAGGTAAGATGAGGTGAAATTGGGTTTTACGTTGTGCTTGAGAATATTTCGCTCATATGACAACGTGCATGCGTGTGTATGTGTATGTGCGGCTGCTTGTACTAGCCCAGACTTAAGCTGGTTTTATAGTACTAGCCCACTGAGATACCATGCTGCAGTGAAGCATGAATACTCCACTCAGACTCCGAGCCGACCAGTCCTTAATGTACCCATTAATGCTGAGCGCCAGACAGGGACCAACAAGTACAATATTTTAACGTCTTTTGGTATGACGCGACCGGGGACTGAACCCGCAACCTTCCGCTCTCTGGGCAGACGCTCTAACCACTACACCACGGAGGCTGTCATTCAGTGAGCAAAATGACAGTCATATACTCACTGAGGTTTCCATTTGAGGCCTTGTGTTGTTCCACCTGTCCCCGTAATGCCCGCAACTTCTTCAGCTTCAGCTCCTGTGTCTCTACCTTCTCCCGTAGCCGGCGGAGACGGTCCTGCTCCGCGCTGAGGTGGGAGTGTCGCTGCTCCTGCTGCTTCAGGTACTTGAGTCGCTGCTCCTTAGCTACCAGGACCTGCTGCTGACTCTCGATCTGCTGCTGCTGCCGTGACGCCATCTCCTGCAGCTCCGTCAGCGTCAGGTCCATCCCACCCGGCAGCTGCAACACAAACAACGCTGTTATAGGCACTGTCAGTGAGTGAGTGAGGGAAAATAGGGTCCAATCTAACATTCAAGATTACTGTGATGTTCATGAAAGTTTGCATATGTGTGTTTCTGCAGGTACTGAGGACAGATTTGGTAAAAGACACCATGCTGCAGTTTAGCTAGGACACCCCTTTCACACACAGTATACTGACTAAGAGCAGTCGTCACCTCAATGGTGAGCAGCAGGGTAACAACATATATTTTCTTATAACATAATTGGCAATGACATTCCAAGATTTGAAGCACCAACCAAAGGTGGTCTTCCAGTTTTATTCATACTTAGTATCCATTTTAACCAACCAATCCCCAATGTAGCCTACTGCTATAACCTTGGGTGATCCAGACCTCCAGATGTCAGTCCAGGTCATATTAGGACAGAATGCTAAACATAACTGCTAATCATTTTGAAAACAAACTCTCACATCAGGACCAACTTCAGCTGTATCATTGCTGTATGTTACAAGTAAAACGCCATGACACGCATATCCTTAGAGAACCACAATACTTTCACCCAGCAGATACAGAAAGAGAGGGATGTGACCAGTGTCAAAAGTAACCATGGACATTGCAGTTTACCCACAGTTCCACAGTCACCCGACATCTTTATCAACCAATAATACAACATTCCTGGGTATGACTGCGAACCTAAATCACAATATGGGGGGACAAACACATGACCATCCCCGCATACACACCTTGTAACCGATACTCTCGCCTATGTGGCAAACTCAGATCGCCATGCGACTCTGGACGACAACAAATTTGCTTTACCTGGAGCTGAGCAAGTTCTACGTCACCGGGCTGTATGTTTGGTAATTTTAATAGAACACAAAAATTTCAGCCTCCTTAAAATGTGCAATAGTTTCCATGGTTGCAAAGCCTTTTCCAAACATTTATAGACCAGCGGCAAACATGAGCAGCCATTTTGTTTACTTTGCAATTCCTAAAACACATCTCCCTGCAGTCACTGCCAACATGGATTACAGGTCCCCAGAGATCTCCTCAGAGACACAGAGTTGACATCACAAGTCATGGAGGTATGTAGTGGTCAGGGCCTATGGAGGTAACGCGAGTCGAGGTGGATTATCCAGAGATCTCAGACAGAATTCCCCCACAGAAGTACAATGGTTCATACGTCATGGATGTAAGTCTTTGAATCAATACAGACAAAACGAACATAGAATTTCATTATTAATGCATTCAAACAAAATTGAAAAAGATTTATTTTCAATATATGTGAAAATATTTCATGAAACAAACAGAATAAAGACAAACGAACAGCTATTTCAAGCTTAAACACAAATTACTGGCATCTGTCCTGGAAAGATTCTTCAGTTTATATGCATTATAACTTGAAGTAACCCAAGCTGTAACCAGGAAAACCAGTCATGGTAGCCCTGATACCTTGAGAACCAGTAATAGTAGCCCTGATACTTTGAGAACCAGTAATAGTAGCCCTGATACCTTGAGAACCAGTAATAGTAGGCCTGATACTTTGAGAACCAGTAATAGTAAGCCCCAATACTTTGAGAGGCCTNACCAGTAATAGTAGGCCTGATACCTTGAGAACCAGTAATAGTAGCCCCAATACCTTGAGAACCAGTAATAGTAGGCCTGATACTTTGAGAACCAGTAATAGTAGGCGCAGTAATAGTAGCCCTGATACTTTGAGAACCAGTAATAGTAGCCCTGATACTTTGAGAACCAGTAATAGTAGCCCCTGATACTTTGAGAACCAGTAATAGTAGCCCTGATACTTTGAGAACCAGTAATAGTAGGCCTGATCCTTTGAGAACCAGTAACAGAAGACTTAATAGCTTTAGAACAAGTAATACCTTAAGAACCAGTAATAGTAGGCCTGATACCTTTAGAACAAGTAATAGTAGCCTGATACCTGAGCACCAGTTAAAGTAGTCTCAATAGCTGGAGAAGCTTCTAATGAGTGACTTTAGCTATTTGTGTCTGCTATGACCTCCAAGTCGGTGTGTCCTTTCTTCCCACCTTAATAATCTCAAGGTCTTAAAGTATTTGTGGAATGAGGAACCCATCACCTCCAACTGACCACCAGGACACACAAGAAACAAGAGTGTGAATCAGCCATCTTGTTGACTTGCCGCCCTGACCCCCTTATCACACACAGAGAGCAGACGTACATGCACTGGACATCCTCAGTCAAGATGACGTCTGCTTGTTTTGATCAGTTTCGTTTCCCTGTCAATCCTCAACTACAAGACCACACAGGAACAGGTCACACCTTTCACGACATGGTTGAACTGACAGTACATTAGCTTGAAAAATACTTTACAATGAATATCCTCATTAAATCTCCCAGTCTCTCCAATTATCAAACTAGTAGATTACATTACACTGAAATTCTGCATAACATTTTCATCCAATTTTCTAGTATATGAGATGAATTAAAAAACAGAAAGTTGTTCTAATGTATATATCAAAAATATTTTGTAATTCCTGTTTGATATTCATATTTTTGACAATATTTGAAACCGACAAAATCACAAAAAAAATATTGAACAATATTTGAAAAACAACAACCAGATAATATTACCACTGAGTTTATGAAAGTACCATACATTTTTCCAGTAGTGCTTTTCTCAAAAACCTGCACTGTAAACGTTATTTGGTTGGTAGATATATACACATCCACAAAGCCACCATCGTTCCTCTCCTCGCCCTGTAGACAAGGAGCATCAGCCCCTGCAAACAGCTAATGAAACACATTGTCCCCGCTAATGGATGATGCCAAATGAGGCATATTGATTGTACAACATTGTGGCCATGTAGATAGTGGTTTATCTATTGTGGAGTCTCGGCACTGACATAATGCCTATTGATTTCGACTTTGTGCTACATAAGACAATGCTTCATTGTGTTTCAAAATGGCAGCTGTCTACTTGAGAAGGGATGGTGAAAGTTGTCCTTCGTGAGGTCAGCTTACACCTGAATTAATCTTTACACAAACATGCTTCATCTAAAACAACCCTTTCGCAAATGTTCAAGATGGTTCATAAATAAAAACTATAAAGTTTGTCAATCCGTAATAAAGTTTTTAAAAAGTTCCTACCTTGCCTCCAGCTGCAGATTACAGATCAATAACACAAAGTAATGATGTAGCTGTATGTCTTGTTTCATTATTGTAGACGACATTTGATGAAGACAACATGGCTTGAGTCATCTAATGTCATTCGGAAGTTTAGTTTCAACTTTTTGTGCAATTTCACAATGGCGACATCCGTGCAGATTGACAACAGCTATAACAACACGCAAATAGAAACTTGCCATTTTCATCAGCTCAGGACTGACTGACTGACTGACTGAGTTTGGTTTTACGCAGCTTTTAGCAATATTCCAGCAACATCACGCGGGGGACACCAGAAATGGGCTTCACACATTGTGCCCATGTGGGGATTCGAACCCGGGTCTTCGGCGTGACGAGCCAACGCTTTAACCATTAGGCTACCCCACCGCCCCCATCAGCTCAGGAAGTGGCAATCAGAGTCAGTGTGATACAGAGACAAAACACTTCCAAATGTTTACTGTAGATAGTAATTAGTAAAATAAAATGCCATGATAAAAGCCTACAGAAGTAGATAATAATTTAATGAACTGGAAAAAGAAATAAAATTTATCTCCTCTCTACCATAAACTTTAACCCTAAATATGACTCTGACATATGTCTTGTCCTGAGTGAGAACCGGAGTGTTGAATGTGAATCGAGGGTACAAGGTCAAGCGTGACTCATCCACCCTGAATGCCAGTACATATATAATGGCGCCATACCGCACATCGGCAACATGTCCATTGTGGTGTGGCTGAATACCCTACCAGTAGACATCTCCAGCTAACATACACCCAGTGTTTGTAGCCTATACACCAGGGTAAGCAGGCCTCCTGTAATGTGTGATCGTTGTTCGCAGCTACGGCCTGAACAATATCCGGAGTGGTCGTAAACGGTCAACATCTTTTGTTGATGTAGGGTATGTCCAGTAGTATATTTGTATACCCAGTTCCCAGTGGCGATCTTCACAGTGGAGGGATCAGTTAAGCTAATGATGATACGAGGAGGAGGGGCAGGGGGCTTTAACGTTTGTTTTGTACACAGTACGGTTGTGAGATAGGTAATCCAGGTAAATATCTGTAGTATCTACCTCCTCAGTTGCTGTTCGTGGGAATAGCATCCTTGGTATCATGCTTTCGACCGGGTCATTATTTGTTAGAATATCTACTACTCAATACTGATAGCGATACTGAGATATTTCATACTGTGACATAATGACAACTTATCAAACAATGTGTTCATGTTTAATGATGACTGACTGACTGACTGAGTTTGGTTTTACGCCGCTTTTAGCAATATTCCAGCAACATCACGGCAGGGGACACCAGAAATGGGCTTCACACATTGTACCCATGAGGGGATTCGAACCCGGGTGTTTGGCGTAACAAGCCAACGCTTTAACCATTAGGCTACCCCACCGTCCCCGTTTAATGATGAAATATAATGGCATATGCTTCAGTTCTAAGGCAATATCAAATACTGTTTGCATGACAACATATCTGAGCACTCAGTTATTTCCAGATCTCACATGGATATTCCCTATCAAAAACTATTTCAAAACTATACTGAAAAGAGTGAGTGAGTGAGCTGGTTTTAAGCCGCTTTTAGCAATATTCCAGCAATATCACAGCAGGGGACACCAGAAATGTGCTTCACACATTGTACCCATGTGGGGAATCGAACCCAGGTCTTCGGTGTGACGAAGCAAATGCTTTAACCACTAGGCTACCCCACCACCCCTATACTAAAAAGAACTTAAGAGACTATTTTAAAACAAATTACAGGGTTCAACATTAATTTTGATATTATTAATTGTCAGTTTGCAGTTTCATGGAATAATTGGAATATCTTTTTAAAAGATTCAGCAGTATTTAACATAAAGAATATCATATAATGATGTATTCTAGCCATGCACAATGTGTGTATCAGATTAAGTCGGTGTTGATGAACAGAAATACCTTAAGGAAGAACCCATCATTAAACACTTACAGTATACACACCAGGATCAGTCCATGCTGCCATGTTATTGCATTAGTAAAGCTGGTGTGAAGTGACAAATTTATGATACAAATCTGATAACATGTACAATATTGTAACAATATTCCATCTTGAACAAATCCACAGAAAATTAATCAAATATGGTAATTGTTGAATTAATGGTGTATCAAGTGTGATTAATTTGACTCCAGCAACAAAGATACAGATATGGATTTATTGATGTCTTCCCCTCGTACAGTAATCAAAGCGCTGTGATTCCTACTCTGGAACAACACACATCGTAGTCGACGGCGGTGTAATGATCCGGTCTGCCACCAGGTGGACGCGAGGGACCGGGGCACGGATCAGTCATATGTGACGTGCTGTCATACATTAATGAGCCATTTATTGCCAAGTCAACCTGAGGGAGGCGTCAGTGTGCAGGCTATTCTCGCGAGACTTATGTCCCAGGTTGAGTCTTCAAACAGAAGTTATTAATGCCTTGGTTTAATCACTCATGATACTGGGATCTTTTTATAAATTTGTGTGCCTCATACTACCGGTATAAACTTTTTGTGTCCAATATTTAAAAACATTTTAGGGCCAAATTCATGTGTCAAATCTAGATTCATTAGTCAATAACATTGGAGAAGACAAAACAACTTGACATAAATATGTCAGGTAATAAATGGTAAAGAGTATAAAAACTTTGTTTCTATAACCAGTACAAACATGTCCGACATTAAAGAATAGGATTGATATCAATTGTATTCTCCCCTTTGTAAACAGGATCCGCTTCTCACTTTCATTGATGATTCCAATCAAGTATATTCACCACGTGAGTGAGTGAGTTTATGCAACTTTTAGCAATATTCCAGCAATATCACGGCAATGGACATCAGAAATGAGCTTCACACATTGTACCCATGTGGGGAATCGAACCAGGGTCTTTGGCGTGACAAGTGAACGCTTTAACCGCTAGGCTACCCCACTTCCGTATATTCACCACATAGTTCTGGAACAAACACCATAAGCAACAGCTACTTTTCTATGTGTCCTTCAGGGGCACCTGGAAACAAATCTTATCAGAAAGTGTATGGATTTAACTGTAACCGTACATGTTTCTAGTTACCCGATTGTAGACGTTATCCACCAGAGCTCCAGATAAGATTTAGCTCATGTGGGTACTGTATCCACTGTATTTTTGGGTATTTCATTTTCCGTTACCCACTGCTTTCAAATATGTGCGTATTTCAGTCATTTTACTCACCTAAGTATTATGTGACTGAGTAAGTTTACTAAGCAGGTATGTTCTGCCTTATGTCATACCTAATCAAAACCAACTTAAATATAATGGAAATGATTTCATAAAAATTCACTCATCCTATACTGACAATACAACACTTGTCCTATACTAACAGTACAACTTGATAGCAATCGATGTCTTTTTCATTACGCAAGCGAATTTTATAAATATATTCCTTACGCATTTGTTTTAAACTTTTTGCGTATCTAACATTTTAAATGCGTAATTGGTACGCAACAATTATTTTTCAATGCGTAATTGGAAATTTTATATGCGTATTTTACCCGGATACGCAGCTTATCTGGGCCTCTGGTCCACAGAGGACCTACTACCCAAACTGATCATAGCGACTGTTGTAAGTCTATATCAAAGTACTGGAATTACCCTCACAATAATTGCTTTGAGAAACAGGACCTTCCCTTCTCTTCATACAAACCTGTTGCATCTACTGCACTCAGTAAACAGAACATTACCCATGCTAATCCAAGTGCCAGTCTTTTATAATGAATTAGATTTCAACACCTTTTTATTCGATTTGATTTTTTACACCTCTTAAATAGAACAAAGCTTTACAACCTACCTACCCAGTTGCACCTTAGCATGTAACAGGATATAGACAATTATCTGTTGTGGGTGTTACACCTAGATGACTTCTATACAGTTCATCAATGGAAGGTGATCTTCTTTGCATCGAAGCCTTCCTATCGGTAGTTAAACACAGGTTTAATGCTGTAAGGTTAGGGCAGGTCGCTAAATAGTTGCATAATAAATTCTTTCCAGCCACGCAGGTAATCCTGGCCTCAGGGTGACAGGAGAATGTTACGTCATACCCTTCACGGCCGCCACACATTCCCATCTCTACAGCATAGACAACAACACTGTCACTCTATCTACCCCATCTCAAGAGCACTGATAACACCACTGTCAATCTATCAATCAGAGGAATGTGGGACATGTTTGCATTCTGTATCTGGCAAGGATGCCTCATCAAGGTGTCATCATTTTCTGCATAATTATGGTCACATCATTTGTGAAATACTTACAGGATTAAGAGAAATTACGTACAAAAAAAATACAATACAAGTATACAACTTAAAAGTTATCAAAACTTCATTTTCTTATAAGACTAGTTATCTGTCATGGCCTAATGATAAAAGGGGCCCTGTTCTGAGAAGTAGGGACACAGGAGATCTGAACTATTAAACTGAATTATTTATGATCCTGTACTCTGCTTAGTGGTGAAACCTCAGGTATATCCCGAGGGACATTGTAAAATTATAAATTTGAATGGAATACCATGAATTCAGTGAACTATGAACTTGCATTGTCTTGTGTTTTAGTGAATTTTTCCTTAAGATATTGATACTCTTTACCACCTTTCCCATCACAGATAGCACAACAAACATGGCTTAGACATGTGGGCAGAACTGACCAACGTGGCAAGTTACAGCTTTAACGACGAGCGTTTCTCCGACATCCCTGATGGGGCTTCACTATCATTACTTGACATAAACACTGACATTGCATCAGTAGTGTGGAATTATCCCGGCCCTCGTCAACTTCTAATTCAGGTCCTCCCAAACAATAAACCATCACGCTTCACATTCCTCATTCACATCAAAACGTAGTCAAATGGAAAAGAATTCAAGAAGAATGATAATTTTCTAAATATGCTCGTAATAAAGTCAAGGGGGGTTAGTCTCTTTTCAAAATCTAACCTAAATTGTCCCAGTGATAAATAGGTCACTGCTCTTTCAACTTGTATTGCCATCGGCATTGAATAGTTAATCATCCTGAGCTTGTAATGCTATAAGAATGAATGGATCCAAGTTAGCATCCAGCTGAGTCTGCAGACGTATAAAAATTTACTGGCATCCATTTTTGATGCTGACACAGAACCAGAAGATGATACAATGAGGTGAATTTAGATCCATGGAACTGAAGACGTGTTTGGAGACATAATTTATTCATCTCGTAACTGAAGCACATCCAGGACTGATACATCTACATCGTTAAGTGCGATTAATTAGTCAAATCAATTTTAACTGTATCCCCCCTTCACATCCATGGCAACAAGAGACAGTTTCCTGTGTTTGGGATGCTGGGTTCATCTACCATGCTTCAGTGGGTGGAACAGAAAGACAGATATTGATTCCGTGCTCAGATGTATACAAGTAAACATGGTAAATAGGCACTAGTGGTGCACCGCCATGCTCCACTGGCGCCACCACTAAGTCTTGTGCATGATAATTGATCTTGGACAGAACCGTGGGAAAATGCTTTTCCAACAGTGAATAATCGAGAAACAACCCAATGTCATGGTGCAGACGACAACCGAGACAGAAGACAGAAGAGTGAGTGAGTGAGTGAGTGAGTGAGCGAGCGAGCGAGCATGGTTTTACACTGCTTTTAGCAATATTCCAGCAATATCTTGGCGGGGGACACCAGAAATGGGCTTCACACATTGTACCCATGTGGGGAATCGAACCCAGGTGTTTGGCATGACAAGTGGATGCTTTAACCACTAGGCTACGCCACCCCCCAATGAGTGAGTGAGTGAGTGGGGGACAGAGATGGGTTTTCTACGCTGCTTTTCACAATATCACATCAATATTGCAGCAGTATCACATAAATGGACTGACCAATCTTGTCAGAAGCATTGGACCAAAATCTGTTGCTCTTACATTGACCATAAGTTTTCTTGTTACCAGATGCCAACAAATTTCATGATTAAACAGTTGGTGATCCCTTATCCAGAAAATATATTGTAAGGTTAGACACCCTATGAAGGTTGGACAGAAGGTCATTGGCATATGATAAACATATCAGGATATAAACCTGTTCAACACAACTATCAAATGTCTAGGGAAATATCCCATAGTGAAAGAAGAAATATATAATCAAACCATACAAACACCATATATACAAGTCAGGTCTGTTTCAGTTTGTGAAATCCTAGCAATCAGGTTTGTATATTGCATATCCCAAGAACAAATTCTGTCTATCAATAGCAGTACATTGACATGGCGCCAGGCCATTCCACAAGAAGATTCTTTATGCAGTCCGCCACAGTGGTAAACAGGCAATGTGACGAATCTCAAGGCGAGAGATCATGGTACACTCAGTACACTTCTATTTCTAACAGACTCGCTTCACTAGTTTGGAGGTATGTAAAGTCAATACATTTGTAAAGGTACCCAGGTGCAGCATGGACGAGGCACGAGCTCCACAGCTGCAGGCTGGAACACTGCTGGTTCCATTACATGTATGTGGTGGTGGGGTAGCTTAGTGGTTTAAGGGCTTGCTCATCATATCAAAGTTCCAAGTTTGATTCCCCACATTGGTATAATCCATGACATCCATTTCTGGTGTTTCTGATATTGCTGGAATATTGCTAATAGAGGCAAAAACCTACATCCTCTCATCATGCCTACTGCTGCTTCAACAGAAACCTACATCCACTCATCATGCCTACTGTGCTGCTTCAGTGGAAACCTACATCCACTCATCATCATGCCTACTGCTGCTGCTTCAACAGAAACCTACATCCACTCATGGTGCCTGTTGGTCCCTGCCCTGGCTTCCACTCATCATGCAAATGTGTACCACTCACAATAACACAGTCAATAATGTACTGTCTGAGTGGGGTATTCATCTTCACATAAACCTACATCATGGTATCTCAGTGGGCCAGCCTACTAAGGAAACCAGCTTCAGTGTAGCAGCTGCAACATAAACCTACATCCACTCATCACATACACTACCGCATCGTCCATATGTAGTAAATCCAAAAATTTCACCTCCACCAATAATCACCCTTCTGTAGTGGACCGTGTGTATAGTGATTACTAAGGTGGGCTCAGCACCATTTTTATTTGTCCCTGCCTGGTTGCCGGCATTACTGACAACAAACTGATGGTCATGTGTGTCTGATGGGGTAATGTTCACTGCGGCATGAAAGCTGAAGTAATGAGGTCGAGGTGTTTAAATCTTTGATGATGAACCTTTATGAAACCAAGTACCTCCACAGAGTTTATAGTGATTACTGGGCTCAGCACCATTTTGATAAATTACAAATGGATTCAAATGTGTGAAGAAAAGCATGACCTTTAAATCTTTGATGAACCTTTACACAGATAACAGGATGCTGGGAAACTATGGATTCAAACACACAAATAACAGCTGACAACAGCCACTCCTTCTGTTTTACACTTGTATGTGAAATAGGATGAGGTTTTCTTTCACAATAATTGATAAAGTGCAGTCTTCGCTAGGGACGGGTTTGGGCAACCATTACAAAACATCAAAGAATCAATTGAAGACACAGACAACAAAAGTTGACCAGTGCACGTGACCGGTTTTGTTAACATGATCATCTGAACAAGATAGTCTCTTTATACACCTAGTTATCTGATCACATGTGACTGTTGCCTGTGAATGGTGTTTGTTCAAAGGCAGTGACATTGAGAAGACGTTATTGGTACCCTCTGATCAGTAATACAACCAAGCATGCAATGTCCATATATAGAGCTGTATCATGGTACAAACTACATTGGTACAAGGTGGTACAATCAACAGCAAAAGGACAAAAGAAGTAAAGGTAATGGCTCCTCTCGGACTGCGCAGGGAGTTGATGTAGTATAGAAATGTGTATCAACATAAGTTCTAACAAAGAAATTTAATTTATTTTTTTCAGCACTGGATAGTAAGAAAACTACTTTCTGACAGCATTAATATGAAGCAGATTGGTTGTTGGAAGTGCTGAATACATTTCCTGTCTGTAGTTCACCATTTGCAGAAATTCTGACCAAGGACCTTTGTCAAATAATTACAGCTACTTTAAATCCAAGAATTTCCTTTCCATGTCACATTTCTAAAGCATTATTTTCCTAGCATATCTATACCTCAGTAAACTGATCTGAAAAGAACAAGCTCCTCCCAATTTTGTAACCTGTTGTAACAGATGACAGAACTGCATGTAACGGATGACAGGACTGGGTGTAACAGATGACAGGACTGGACATGACAGATGACAGGAAGTGTACCCATATACGTAATCTTCTCCACCATCGTTATATTCTCATGATCTGAAACACACCTTTTCACAGAACTTTGATTTTAAGCCCGAAACACACACGACCTTTGTTATGTGTTGGAGAGAAGAAGCAACGAGGGCCAGGCATAGAAACCCCTCAGGATCAATTTCAGCTGAGGCAAGACAGGATGAAATTCTTAGGGAGCATTTCTGTGTCAATGGGCTGGCGTTGTCCTACACCGAGATAAGAAAGACTCACTCAGTCATGTTGAGGCAACCAAGTGCTCCATACCACGTTTGAATTCAAACAAAACGAACACCTTTTGTGCGGTGGGAGAACGGGTTATCCTGTTTCCAGCATCGCGGACTTGTCATTGAATGCGATAATGGCGTAACTGTAAAACCACAAGGCTCTTTGTACCTGACTGGTTACAGATATATCTGTGACTTCAAAACACGAACTGTCAAACACTAACACTGCAGTTTAAAATTAAAAAAACGCATGTATGAAACTTAGAAGATAGCTGCGGTCAGTAACCCCTTCAGAAAGTTTCTGTCCTACACAGCTCACCAACATAGGTAAAGTGAGTGAGTGAGTGAGTGAGTGAGTGAGTGAGTGAGTGAGTGAGTGAGTGAGTGAGTGGTGAGTGAGTGAGTGAGTGAGTGAGTGGTGTGGTGAGTGGTGAGTGAGTGAGTGAGTGAGTGAGTGAGCGAGGCTTTTTATGCTGCTTTCAGCAATTTTCCAGCAATATCCGGGGACACCAGAAATGGGCTTCACAAATTGTACCCAGGTGGGCAATCAAACCCTGGTCTTTGGCATGTCAAGTGAACGCTTTAACCACTAGGCTACCCTGCACCCCACTTAAACTCAGTAGTGTAGACGTGTGCCAATTACCGTAATCAGATGAATCAACATCAGAAATAGATACATAGTGTTTCAACAAAGTCTGTAGCCAGGAACTTGTACACAGACCAAATAATGAAACATGAAAAGCCCATTTGGTAAATCTCTGCCAAGGTTTCAATGTCACATCACCTAATGTATATAACCTTTCAAACACATGTACATTGTGTAATGCCTGCAGACTAATTACCTCAGTGGTTGTAGTGTCTCTCATTACCAGCAATGTAACATCAGCAGGTGCCCTCCAGTCTTGTACAGGCCGTGATGTTTACACTCTAGTGGTATGTCCATGCATGTCACTTATCTCCCTCCGTCGTTCAAATATCACACAGAACTACTCAGCCTTTGTAAAGTTTATACCTATTAAAAAGTATCGGAACACTTCGTGATAAAGAGTGTATATATCAGTGTTAAATTTCCGGTACATGTTGACACAGACTTGCACAAGTCTCTACGGCAGTAATCAATAGCTTAAAGTTCTACGTAATATGAATGATAAGAAAACGTTGTCCCTACAAAACACTGGCATTGATGTTCTTGGACTTGCCTAATATAAGGATGGCCTGTGTGACAAGATACATGCTGATCGTGATATATCCTGTACATGCTGACCGTGATATATCCTACATGCTGATTGTGATATATCCTGTACATGCTGATCGTGATATATCCTGTACATGCTGACCGTGATATATCCTACATGCTGATCGTGATATATCCTGTACATGCTGACCGTGATATATCCTACATGCTGATCGTGATATATCCTGTACATGCTGACCGTGATATATCCTGTACATGCTGACCGTGATATATCCTGTACATGCTGACTGTGATATATCCTACATGTTGATTGTGATATATCCTGTACATGCTGACTGTGATATATCCTACATGTTGATTGTGATATATCCTGTACATGCTGATCGTGATATATCCTACATGCTGATTGTGACATATCCTACATGCTGATCGTGATATATCCTGTACATGCTGATCGTGATATATCCTACATGCTGATTGTGATATATCCTACATGCTGATCGTGATATATCCTGTACATGCTGACCGTGATATATCCTACATGCTGATCGTGATATATCCTGTACATGCTGACTGTGATATATCCTGTGACCTATGCTGATCGTGATATATCCTGTACATGCTGATGCTGTGATATATCCTACATGCTGATCGTGATATATCCTGTACATGCTGATCGTGATATATCCTACATGCTGATCGTGATATATCCTGTACATGCTGACCGTGATATATCCTACATGCTGATCGTGATATATCCTGTACATGCTGATCGTGATATATCCTACATGCTGATTGTGATATATCCTACATGCTGATCGTGATATATCCTGTACATGCTGACCGTGATATATCCTACATGCTGATCGTGATATATCCTGTACATGCTGACTGTGATATATCCTACATGCTGATTGTGATATATCCTGTACATGCTGATCGTGATATATCCTACATGCTGACTGTGATATATCCTACATGCTGATCGTGATATATCCTGTACATCCTGATGTATGACACTATACTTGCTGACTGTGTGAAATATCTTGGAAACTCTGATCGTGTGATATACAATCATTAGGAAGTAGTTACCGGGAAGAAGGACAACTTTTTACGTGCAGCTATCGCCCAACTTCATAAATATATCCTTGTGAGAGATCATATCACCTGTTTCTGCCACAACGACGGAAATTACAACCCAACCCGAGGAAGAAGTTGATTACTGAGGACGACATTATTTCTAAATAAGAAAACAGAATAACACACAACCACCACTACATTTACCCATGATGGGGATCAAACCTAGACCAATTACATACCTGTCTAAAACCTACTCCTCCAGCCCTAACAAAATATAAATCAGCAGTTTATGTAATGGACAATTGTTATTCCACAGTCGAGTCATACAATAATTATCTGTATGTCTTAAATGTCTTATGTGATGGCATATATGACATACAGCAGCACCTGCTGATATACACACACATGTGGCACCTGCTAACATACAAATGGCACCTGAAAGACACATGGGGCACCTATTGGCACACACAATGGAACCTGAAAGTCCCACAGGAACTTGCTGACATATACACACACAGGGCACCTACTGGCATACACACATGGCACCCTGCTGACACACACATGGGGCACCTGCTAACATACAAATGGCATCTGAAAGACACATAGTCACCTACTGGCATATACATAAAGTCACACAGGGCACTTGAACATGCACAGGGCACCTATAGACACATGGGGCACCTGACAGTCACATGGGGCAACTGCTGCAACATCCACCTGGCATCTGAAAGACACTACACCTACTGGCATGTCATATCGGGGCACTTGATAGACACATGGGGCACTAGGTCACATCCACCTGTCATTGTCTACTGATGTCACAGCCACGGTAACCACCACCCAGGTAGCCAGCACTGTTATTTTCTCTGACTCATCACATATCAATCTAAAAGGGTGAATACATTCCTCCATACACAAGTAGCTACCACAGACGCTTGTCACTGAAGCTACACGGTGTATAAATCACAGCACAACAAACAATACATTACATATTAACTATAAAAATATTCTGCTGTTAAATTCTACTTGATAACTGTAGATGTTCGTCTGTGTTAAGTGAACATGTGATATCGTGAAAGTGTCAGTTTGTCCTATTGCATCAGTCTACTGAACAGTTTGATCTATGTGTTGACATCTGACACAAGATGTACTCAGTTACTGTATATACAAGCTGACGAACAAATATGACATAAGTTAGTGAGTGTATTAGATGCTTGGCATCACATCTATATACTCTGACTGGTATTCTATTTTGGGACTGATTATCACACATCTTGCATCAACATTCACAGAGTTCTAGACTTCATATTCTTGGCAAATATACTTAAAAAAAAAAAATTATTATTAAATTGATGTCAAGTCTTGTCTCGTATGAAGATCTATACTGAAATGTTGCTGCTACCGTATCTAAAAGAAGTTGTTATCCATAACTTGTGTGGACTCACTAAATGTCATTTTTATTGTCTAAGTTCACCTCCTACTATCAGCATCTGAGCATTTGTCTTGGTACAGTATTGCTGTATTGTCAGTGTTTTACCTGCAGAAAACACCTGTTATAATTACAGGTGTAATGTCAAGCTGACCTCTCAAGTAGAGATAATTCAGAAGAAAGGAAAATAAATAATTCAAAGCATATGACTTCCCGCTTGAATAGATGATTCAATAACTAGCCATGACACAATCTCAACGAACGTCCAAGTAAGTGGCAGGGAGGAGTAGAACATGTTCCTTTACAAGATAAGATTACAGTGGATATCAACCATCAAGGAAACAAATAACATTAGTACAACGTCAGAAAACTTTTATCCTTGGACAAGCCTATTGACTATTAATGACAACAGTTGTTCACCAAACACTATAAGGACTTAGAAGACATCCTGATACTGTTATACACATATCTACAGGCAGAACAATGGGAACTGACATGACATTCTATATGGTAAAGTATGTTTATGACAAACATGCTTACAATAAACTATAAACGCAACTAACTCTATATTTGGTCCCGGACACTTGCTGTATATTTTTTAGAGTGGTGAGTGAGTTTAGTTTTATGTCAATTCTAGCAATATTCAAACAATATTATGGCAAGGAATAACAGAAATGGGCTTCACTCATCGTACCCATGTGGGTAATCAAACCCGGGTCTTCAGCGTGATGAGGGAACACTTTAACCACAAGGCTACGCCACCAACCAATATTTTTTAGTAGAAATGTGTTTAAAACTAACCAAAATGTATTGTACTAGCTAGATTCTACTTTCACCAGTCCTGACCACACACATGACTGAGCTGGACCAAGCTTAAGTTTCTGAAAATATATAATCTGACAGAAACAAGCAACTACATTTACACTGAAAAGGAGCCCCAGTGAAATGGGAGATTATGACCTTGTAGAAAATCAGGACTTGCTTTATTGGGGCAAAACATCACAGTAAGGGATGGGAAGATGGGGAAAACAGAACGGTTCAGGGACTGGAGACAGACTATGACCAAGCCTGTGTCATTCACCTGCGACACATTGAATAGCAGGTGTATACATCTCATTGCTGCAACATCCATGAGTCATCAAATATTGCCACGCCACTGACCATTTGATTGAAATATTCAGTATGAGATAAATAACAGAGATACATGAAATAAATGTGAGCAGGTTTCACCAATGGTTTGATGGGTGACAATTATAATGATATGTGATAATTACCGATATGACTGGGTTAAGTAACCAGCAACAGGTGTGACTCTGTTTACCAATGTTTTCAGTGTCTACATGAATGGTTATCAATCTAGAACATAGAGAAACTGTATAACTCGACTGCTAGTCTCAATACTTGATGAATTCCACCATTAGCTAGTCAGCACTGTCTTTGATGGCTTTGTAGGAAATGATAAATACGGAATCAATGGAGAGTCGGGCAGCATAGAATGTAAGCATAACAGCGAACTTAATGTAATAATAATCAGCAGACAGCTGGAGCGTTAAGCTGATCAAAGACGTATTAGCTGACACTGAAACTAGTCACTTAGCCCCAACTCTGGACCAGCCTTTTCATGAGATGATTTGTTTACTTCAAATACACTGGTACACCTGTACTGAAGATACATACGTGATACTAATCAAAAGAGGTCAAATCAAACCTTTTTCATATCACTACTATACAGTAAATCTGTGAAAGAATCAGGTGTTTTTCAACTTATCGAGAATTATATGTAGGTAGAAAACTTATCATACCCGGGTAAGAATGTCACTATAAATAATATACTGATACCCAGGATTACATTTACTGTACCAATTACTGTTAATATCAACACTGTATCAAGTACTGTCATACAGGTTAATGTCAACACTGTATCAAGTACTGTCATACAGGTTAATGTCAACACTGTATCAAGTACTGTCATACAGGTTAATATCAACACTGTATCAAGTACTGTCATACAGGTTAATACTGTCATAAAGGTTAATATCAACACTGTATCAAGTACTGTTATACCCTGGTTATATCAACACTGTATCAAGTACTGTTATACCCTGGTAATATCAACACTGTATCAAGTACTGTTATACCCTGGTAATATCAACACTGTATCAAGTACTGTTATACCCTAGTAATATCAACACTATATCAAGTACTGTTATACCCTGGTAATATCAACACTATATCAAGTACTGTTATACCCCAGTAATATCAACACTATATCAAGTACTGTTATACCCTGGTAATATCAAGACTATATCAAGTACTGTTATACCCCAGTAATATCAACACTATATCAAGTACTGTTATACCCCAGTAATATCAACACTATATCAAGTACTGTTATACCCCTAATATCAACACTGTATCAAGTACTGTAGTACCCTGGGTATATAAACACTGTGTGAAATACTGTCATAACCTGGCTAAATCAACTCTGTTTTCAACACATGTACACCCAAAATTATCAAAAAGGTATCAAATATCATTCCCCACATTAACCTGAAACAAGACACAAGACACAAGATGTGAAAGCTTCACAAAGCAGTGAGCTGTGAGGCCGGTATGTAAGTATGCCAGACTGTCCCAGATGTAACACCTACCATTGTGAGGTATTGCTCCAGGTGAGAGTTGACTAGTTCCAGTGTGTGTATATCCCAGTCTTCCTCAGCACTGTAATACCCGACATACTGCTGCTTGTTGTGTTCCATACTACCACACTCCGTAGACAGGAGGACATGATTCACATCTAGTACACAGAAGAATTCCACAAATGCGACTCCGTGTCACTCCTACACTGTATGTCCAATCAGCCAATCATCAAGCACGATAATATGGGGATATCCTCACACTAGAGCTCCCTCTACCACAGGTGAGTAGGATGTCGTTAAGGTAAGTCCAGGTGAGTCCAGGTGTGGTGATACAGGTGAGAGATGGAGAGAGCGGGACAAGATGGCTTCCTTGATGTGAGTGGTCTGGTGAACACAGCCAGAATAGGGTCACAGGGAGCGTGTCGCACACAGCCCTGCTTCACTGGAGACACCACTGGCACAATGCCATTGGCCTTTGTGATTCAAATACACCAATAGCCTGAGGGCATACCTGGAAGGTATGCTGGACCAGATAGCAGGCAGGTGACCACAGCCCTGACCAAGGGAGTGACCAGTAGATAGCGTCTCAGGCCACCTACAACTCATTCACAGCGACACACAATAGGTATTGATTAATCAACACATGTGCTACACTGGACAACGGAGGGTGTGGGATACGCTCATTTAGGTCCAATATTACCTGGACTGGTCTCACAATGACAACACTAATATAACCATCAATCATAAACACAGGAAGATTTGTCACTGCAGGAATCACTGAGCAAAAAGAATAAATTTTCCTATAATGCAAAATGACAACCAGGTGTGCAGCAATATGTACAAAATAAAACATACATATATACAAACATGTCTATATATAACAGATGAAAGTAGAAAGATGATCTCTATAAAGCACTCTACCACTGACACTATTGCTATCTTTTTAAATTACCATAAACATATACTGACCCATGTATTCCACGAGGCAAAAAAAATTTTTTAACATTTGTGTACAGCTATTTACTCCTGTGCTTAAACTGACAATCTTTCCCAATCAGCTCTAGTCAGGATCAAGCATAACAAACCTATTGCATGTTTACTATGGCTGTTCCTTCAGCAGTAATTACTCCAGAAAACTCCACCTCTTTCCCATTGTCGAGTTAATTACATATTGATGGATATAAATTGCCCCGATCTCCTTGAGTGATAAAGCCAATTATCAGCACAAGCGGACCCTCATTTCCCCAAAACTTATCATTACTGTTTTTTTCACTCATTCAGGGTTTCATTCATCTCTCATTCTTTATACATGTTCATACCTTCATTCATTCCATGAAATAGCTTTTCTGCATGAACCCTGTTAAGTTTTATTCATTTTTGTGAGTATTTTTACATGCATTTGACACTTTTCCTTGTGACAAATGAGGGTAAGTTGATTTGATTCTGTTTCAAGTATTAAGTAAGGAGTAATTATAATATAATAGTATATAATATTGACATGGTGTATTTAATGTTTACATAAAACCCCTAAAGAACCATTGTTTTAATTGTTTTACGAAAGGTATAAACTGAAGTAAACATTCCCAAAGTCTGCATTTTAAACAAACTATAATAATTTAGCCTCCATTTATCTGTTAAACAAACTGAAATTGTTTTTCCTCTCTGTGGATACATACATGTTCATTTTATTCACAACAAAATATATTCCCCTTGTTTGTGCTATAACGGACCAGCCAAGCATGACCTAGTATCGCCCACTGCACTCATTTATCATCCAGAACATCCAGTGTTATGTGAGCACAGACACTATAACATTCTATTTTCAGGACAACTATTTCTGAGTTGCTTCAACACCTGGAGCTCCAACCAATTCCGGCCACTCGTAGCCCCCTAGGACATGTGGAACATTTACTGGAGCCCAACCTAGCTATCTGCCCCCAAACCAACCCAACACTTGTTCCTTCATCCCGCCTGCCTGTCACACCTAACCAGTCGGTAAATATTTGACACAGCATGATCTGATGTCTGCCATCAAAATGGGGCCATCGAGGGTCAGCTCACAGTATTGGCCCATTCACAAACAAGGAAATAAATATTGTTTTGTCAATAAAGGAATTTCTCCTCGTATCATGTTGTATATTTGATCGTCAGTTGTGCAGATGACATTCCTGGTTGTTGTTTTAACTCTTCCCTGTTTGTCATTGATTCCAGCAAGTTGATGAACAGCGAAAAGTCAAACTGGAATAATGAATGTTGTATTTATTTATCCACCTAAACATTTTAAATTTTTCTATATGAACAATCAACTGTTTATAAAATAAATGTTTCTCAAAAGCAATTTGATAATCCTCACAGTTGGAGAGCTGGCAAATCTTCTTAATAATGCACATTAAACAACACCAAAGCCTAACCCTAACCAGAGACTATATGATATAATATTTTATGGTCTCTGCCCTAACTTAAAGTCTAACCTGAATGGTATACAAATAGTAAGAGATATTTCAGGGAAACAAGGCACAAGTACTGAGATTGTTGAGCACAATATATATCACTCAATATACTGGAGAGGCAAGTGAGTAAGTGACTGATTTGACTCTACTTCAAGCCTTATTGCTGAGTATTTGACCAGTTAAAAGTGGTGGTTTTGTTTTCACAATGTAAACAGAGAAAGAGTGATTTAAGTTTAATAAAGATCTGACTGACTGACTGAGTTTGGTTTTACGCCGCCATTAGCAATATTCCAGCAACATCACGGCGGGGGACACCAGAAATGGGCTTCACACATTGTACCCATGTGGGGAATCAACCGGGTCTTCGGCGTGACGAGCCAACGCTTTAACCATTAGGCTACCTGGTTTTAAGCCGCCATTAGCAATATTCCAGCAACATCACGGCGGGGGACACCAGAAATGGGCTTCACACATTGTACCCATGTGGGGAATCTAACCTGGGTCTTCGGCGTGACGAGCCAACGCTTTAACCACTAGGCTACCCCACCGCCCCAATAAAGATCTGAACATGTTTCAGTTGTAGATGTCTATTTCCTATCTGGAGCTGACTGACTGACTGACTGACTGACTGACTGAGTTTAGTTTTATGCCGCTTTTAGCAATATTCCAGCAACATCACGGCGGGGGACACCAGAAATGGGCTTCACACAATGTACCCATGTGGTCTGGAGCTGACAATCTTGGAAATATAATCACAATGTATCTGGGATTCAGGGAGCAGCTGTATCAAAGCTTCGTGGAATCTGTGAGTGAAGTAAATAGAAAAACAATATGTACATAGATAGCACTAGCCTCCATGCACCCAGTGTAGGGTTAAAGTGACACAGTTGGACAATACATAGAGGATATTATATGAGTGCCCATGTCATATTATGTTTACGACACGAGTGCCTAAATGTTGGTATTTCCCGAGCGAGAGCGAGGGATATACCGATATTTAGGCACGAGTGTCGTAAACATAGTATGATATGGGCACTCATATAATATTCTGTTTATTACCAAAGTCGTCAAATTAAGGAAAATAAACCCAAATCTACTTTCTGTCTACCCTCCGTCACCGCATGTAGAACGCAACGTCACTGAAGAAACGTGACATCATATCATTGTTCATGGCGTCACGTCACCATGACAAAGTGATATTTTGCCCTAGGGCATCGTATGAAAAATATGAACCCCGATATGTTTGCCCTCGTAGGTAATAAATTTACATAGATAGAAACATATGGGCCTACAACCAACTCTCCACCAACGAATCATGCAAGCAGCACATGTTATGAAAAAGATCTGTTTTGAGTTCAAGTATGAAAACTTCAAAAGTTTTAGGAACTCAGATATGAATTGGAAAATCATTCCACTGATGAGGCCAAGTTGTGTTGAAATCTGTAGACTCACTGAGAAACAGACAATTGACACAAATCTTCTGATCAAAATAACTGGGTATGGATTCATACAGTGTCATCAGATCTGCTCAAGCTAAACTTTACTGACATCTGTATGTCAGACAACAAGTTATAGTCAGTCCTAGACTTGACAGGCAGCCGGTGCAGTACCTGGTACGGGAGTAGTTAAATGTTCTGGACACAATGCAAGATGCAGTAGATTTTCAGGAATATTCCAGCAATATCACGGCGGGGGACACCAGGAATGAGCTTCACACCATGTTGGGAATCAAACCTAGGTCATCAGCTTGACCGGCAAATGCTTTAACCACTACCACTGCCCCACTTTAACCACCACTACCCCACCACTGCCCCAACCACTACCACTGCCCCACTAACCACTACCCCACTACCACTGCCATCCCCACCACCTTAACCACCTTAACCACCACCACTGCCCCACTTTAACCACCACCACTGCCCCACTTTAACCACTACCACTGCCCCACTTTAACCACTACCACTGCCCCACCTTAACCACTACCCCACCACTGCCCCACTTTACCACCACCACTGCGCTAACCACTGCCCCACCTTAACCACTGCCATCCTTAACCACTACCACTGCCCCACTTTAACCACCACCCTTTAACCACTACCTTAACCACTGCCATCTGCCCCCAACCACTACCACTGCCCCCACCTTAACCACCCCCCCACTACCACTGCCCCACCTTAACCACTGCCACTGCGCCCCCACCACCACCACTGCCACTGCCACTGCACCCCACCTTAACCACCACTACCACGCCTCTGCCCTTAACCACCTTAACCACTGCACATCCCACCCCCCACCCCCACCTTAACCACTGCCATCCCCCCTTAACCACTACCACCACCACTGCCCCACCTTTTAACCACTACCACTGCCCCACCTTAACCACTACCACCGCCCCACCTTAACCACTACCACTGTCCCACTTTTAAATAATAATCTTGTGATGAGCAAAGGAATCCAGAGGTAGAAGAATGCAGGAATTACTGAGACATGGCCTGTCGCCATCAAGTACTGTGACTGTCATTCTCCATCTGTCCGTGGATGGGCAACCCGACCTTATCTCTTCAGCCTGTTAGTGAACAGGGATTTTGTTCGCTGGATTTGATTGCTTTAATCAGCCTACAGCACATTTACCTGTCTGAAGGGATCATATGACGCAGGTAATTATGCCTGTGACAAATTCCATGTGGCTGGTTTCCCTTATGGGTATTGCTTAAATAGGAATCTAATGATTGTTTTTATATTATTCATTCAAGATCAAAAGAACATGCTTTCACATGCATGGCATCTATTCCGACGTTCCTGGAATTACTATAAAAAAAATACCTGTCAATTCCTTCAGTACAAGATCACTTCTGACAGGGTTGATCATTTTTAAGCTCCTTTTTTTTCGCCTCAAATTTCATTTCCTGACTACTTAAATATGTTTAAGTCGTCCACCATTAGCTAACAATAACCAAAAATATATGAAATTATTTTTCATATATTGAGACAGTGTCAGGTGAAACCAGTGTTATGAGTACCCAGATGTATGAAATTTGTTAGCAAATTTGCATTCTCATATCTTTTAGAAAGTAATAATGAAAAACATACAAATGAGATATATAGCACCTTTCATAAGGATTTTGTCACTGAAAAACTCCATTCTCACGAAATTGACCTTATCAGCTAATTCTCCTGAATCATATGCCGTTATTAAGTACTGGTGCAAATATGCTTTTTCAGCTGGGTGAACTTTTGACATTTATGCAGAAAGGACCTGTCAGATAGGACCAAATACTACAACAGAGATACTGTTAAAATATTCATAACAATGCATACAGGCCAATTGTGTAGTTCTGCAAAAGTGGGCCCTGGACACTGACAAACATTTACAATATCAATAAATCAAATATGGATCATTATACCCAATAAAAACCCTCAGTATTTGTACAGAAAAACAATACAACCTCTCCATCTCATAAATAAATAAATAATTCATTTAGAATGGGGAAATATATGAAAAGGCTCATTGAGTGCAAATTGAAAGTTTTTCAGATTTGTCAATGTGACCACATTCCTGGTGGGATGTGACGGCTGGTACTTCCGCATTGTCCCAGCGTTAATACTCGACTATCACCTTCTGTCTAATGTCCTCCAATCGGGGGCACGTCCAAGGGCAACAAAATACTGGCCCACAGCCTAAAACATGCTTTTAGTTGACGTCTGCTCGGTTCTGCTGAGTACAGAATGTGGTCAAGTATGTTTGGTGCATGCCCCCATCAAAATAAGTTTTGATGAAATTTTTCCAATGTTATCATGATATATTATTCTGTGACATTTAATGATATATATGCACTCTGATGTACGGTACATGCAACATATCCCTATGCTTGTCTTTGACACCTGCAGCAGGGAGCATGGACTGGTTACCTGGGACCAACTTTGTGGAGTCATGCAATAAGCACTTGTTACTGGAATCAATTGTGCTGAAGAGTGAGTGAGTGAGTGAGTGAGTGAGTGAGTGAGTGAGTGAGTGAGTGAGTGAGTGAGTGAGTGAGTGAGTGAGTGAGTGAGTGAGTGAGGAGTGAGTGAGTGAGTGAGTGAGTGGAGTGAGTGGAGTGAGTTGGGTTTAACACTGCTTTTAGCAATATTCCAGCAATATCATGGTGGGGGGACTCCAGAAATGGGCCCATGTGGGGAATCCAACCCTGGTCTCCACGTGACGATCAAACGCTTTAACCACTGGGCTACCCCAGCGCAAAGGAAAAAAATGCACAAAAAGAAAGTGTACAATGCCAAATAGCTCATGTATGAATGAAAAATAGTACATGAATATGAGAAGTGGGAAAACAGTTAACTCTACTAATCAAGACCCCCCAAAATGGTTTAAAGGGTAATTGCAGACAAACAGGTTATGACAACGGACTGAGGACAATAATGTATTCATATATTCACATGAACATTCACACAAAAATAACAATAAACAGACACCGGGCTGAGGTCACCTTTGGTTATCAGTGATATATATCCCATTTCTTCACAACACATTCGGGTGGTAATACGGATCTATATACACTGTACTGGTCATAATTACATGTCATACAGTCATGGACAGCCCATTTATCTCGTGCACCACCAACACCGGGTCTAATCCTCAATATTGAACAAATCTTCTGCATTCATGCCACTTAATATCATTTCTGTGTCTATTCAATGGAGGCATCAAAGAGTTGGCACAATTTCAACTGAGTGACTGACTTTGTGGAAGCCGTCTGGAGATTGTATAGGTAGACTGTACACCAGTCTCCATTCACACAGAAATATAAACTTGACTATGTAGTAGGTATGGTTTTACACCGCTTTTTTAGCAATATTCCAGCAATATCACAGCAGGGCACACCAGAAATGGCTTCACACATTTTACCCATGTGGGGAATCGAACCCGGATCTTCATCATTAAGAGCATACACTTAGCCATTAGACTGCCCTGAGTGAGTGAGTGAGAACAACAGAACAGAGTGTGCCAACATAAGATGGAATGAAAACCAAAAGCTTTGCAGGTCTTCAATCGTTACGATTAAGGTACAATGTCACACATTTTCGACAATATTTTGGCCAATATTATATATATTGGGGCATATACACTCACTTTAGCTTCCTATTGATGCAATAAAAGGCTTATTATCCCCTACGACTTGCCTGAAATCGATAATTGAAACTTCAAGGCGAACAGCTTCCAAACAGAGAACAGTTGCCATATATGGAATGTAAATGATTGCTCCGTACATCGAAAACTGTCGCACACGGTATTGTCGGTGTTTGCCCGAAATTGTCTCAATCACAAGTTGTGTGTAGGATATTCATAAACAGCACTCCAAGGGACATAACTCTATGGGGTTCACTTAAATAAGGTTTGGCCAGTAGAGGGCACGAGAGTCTATTTAATACTTTGCATTAATTAATTCGAACTTTGTAATTTAACATTTAATCTAAATACGTAATTTTTGTTTGGAATAAATTATATGGTAGCTTCCCTTAGGGCGGATAGTATTATTGAGAGAAATGCATTATTTATTTTTAAAGAAGTGTGGTCTGATATCATATAGTGCCTTTAAGGACCAGTGATTTGTACTGCCTCAGTCCAGCAGGCAAGCTGTGCCCACACAGTGGCTGGGTTTGGTGCTGACATCAGTCGGAGCACACAAACCATCACATGACAACATGACAAGGGGCTTCATATTTTGTACAAACGGAAAGAAATCTGGTAATTTCATGGTTATTTGGTCATAATCCCAAGAATCTAAATGTCAGAAATAAATTAATAACAATGCATCAAGCTTTGTGTGAGTCAGATCGTGATTGCTTCAGTCATTAAAAATACCTTGTGAGGGATTAGGGTTTGAAACAGCTGAGAAGAAATACAGTTATGTGACAATCACAACGTGACCTAAATAAATAATTCACACCAGGAAATTAACACAATTGTTTTATACAAATTACTCATTACACCAAATACAGAAGAAAAGGTTTTGATTCAGTTTGAATAATAGAACTATTCCACACAACTTGAACAAAGACAGTGTACAAATTTCATGATATTGAGAAATGTCATCATTCTGGTGAACAATGAATAAAAATAATGCATGTGTAAGTTTTATGATGACCTTACACTTCTGCATCAGCCCCTACACTAACATATGTTCTACTTGTCAACAGCCCACATTTACCACAAGATAAATTTAACAACCAAAGCCCTGTTCTTCAGAGAGAGTGAGTGAGTGAGGATGGTTTTACTCCCTTTTAACAATATTCCAGCAATATCATGGTGGGGGACAACAGAAATGGACTTCAAACATTGTAGCCATGTGGGGAATCAAACCCAGGTCTTAGGCGTGACGAGCGAACACTTTAACCACTAGGCTACCTCACCATCCTCTTCAAGAGAGAGAAAGAGTGGACACTGATGTTGACGATATTCCAACAATATGATAGGAGTAGAACTTGTAATGAGCTTCACACAACAGGGTAATGAACCCAGGCCTTTGGCGTGATCAACCACTATATTAACCATTAGGCCACCCCACCCAGCCCTGTATATATCCCTACACAACAACAACTAAAAGTCTGAGTTTGGTTTTCACTCAACAAAATTCTACTTTTATGATGTTATGGTATAACAGTTGATTAGGACCCTAGGACTCTTCTCACAAAGCTATCTTTGGGAAATAATTCCTGAATCCCTATTTGTTGACTTATAAAACTTGAAGCTGAAAGAACTTTGTGAACAGCTGGCTTCATCAATTCCATTTTTTTAAACTATTTTAATTGTTTACAGACAAAACAATAAAATTCAGATATCAAATTTACGATGAATAGAACAATATTAATTACATAAGAAATCAGTGAAGCGTACATCCCCAGAGCATCATTGATAGAAGGCAACAGGATTGGGACATTGAACACCCAAAACACATCAAGGCTGAATAAAATGAGTTCTCAGAGAATACATAAAATCAAATTTGAAACTTGATCCAAGATGAGTAATTGCGTTATCCTTCCTGGAGTTAAAAGTGGAGGACTACGATACTGTGTTGTCACATTCATTACAAATGTCACACGGACCTGCTAAACACACTGTGACCTTGTGACCTTCAGGAGAAATTGCTCTTCAGCTTTGAAGTCCTGGGCTGACATTTGAACAGAAAGATCGTGAATTATTCACTGAGCAAGATAAGCTGTTATTGTTCTTAGCTAAATTATAGATTGTCTATATTTTTAGGCAGAGCAATTTAGAAGATCAAATTTAATAGATGCAAGGTAGAGAAGACAAAGATTGCATTTCGGGAGGAGATATTTTAAAT
The DNA here is from genome assembly GCF_003918875.1 of Haliotis rubra. Lineage (NCBI taxonomy): Eukaryota > Metazoa > Mollusca > Gastropoda > Lepetellida > Haliotidae > Haliotis > Haliotis rubra. The sequence goes on along the minus strand of NW_025765050.1, from coordinate 165,460 downwards.
CTTAATGAGTCTTAAGGCTCTGGAGCATGGTAATTCAAAAGTGATCCCAAATTTTGATAACAATAATTGAATAGTGTGCTATCTAAATAATGTCAGAATGTGCTTGGTTAATAATTGCATTACACCAGGGTGCCATTGTACAAAGCGATCTTACCGCTAAGGTGACCGTAACTCCCATACCTTAACATAGGCTTAAGGTAGTCTTAGCGCTAAGGTTGTTCTGTACAACAGCACCCAGATCTGCATGGCTCAGTGATGGGTAAAGATAACGTAAATTCTCAAACAGAAGCACCAATCCTACTCCACAATAATTTTATATATCCTTCCGTGTTTTTATACAATAAGATAGATTTAGTAAATTTAATTATGATTAACAATAAATTAACCATGAATAGGCATGGGTTGGGCTTCATTCTGTAAGGACTTGTTTATCTCTGGGAGGTAAAGAATTAACCCACTAACAAGTAGGATTATACCAATGAAAATGCAGAAAACATGTAACAATCAATGTGGCCTTACTGTACTGAAAAGTAAGCTATACATTTCTCTAACAATACATACTTTACAATGATTCATCCAGCTTCTTCAGGCAAGTGTATTATAAACAAGGTATCTGAATCATGTTATAAACACGAACTTGCATCGTTCTGCTCAATTAAACTCGAATAAATCTATTCTGTTTAAATTCAACATATGATCAAGTTTCTAATCCATTGCCACTTTTTTTTTAATTTACAAAGTGCATATGTCAGTGACAATTTGAAAACATCTTGAACCATATACCGTCCAAACATTTACGAACATATAAAATCTTGCTGAAATAAGGTCCACAACAGTTATCTCCCCTTTACTTTGTAGATATGAATCACATATAGAGAGACCAGGGCATGTGACTGGCGTTCAGCCAAACAAAATAATGACCCGAGTTTGAAACATGATCCCTACAGTAAAGTTTGTTTGACTACGATGACATCATAGAGTAATGGCAAAACAAACTGATTACAGGTGAGGTAATCCGTTGATACAATATACCGAAGGAACTTAAATCTCCTTAGTACTAATCTATGAAATGTGGTGACTTACTACGTAACGAGCTACTGCGTAAAGAAACGGGAATCCCTTGAGAGCTCTAGTGGGTGCAGTAATAAAATACACATCCATATTTAGCCAAGCTTAGTGACATGACATGAAGCAATTCTCACCTGTGAAAAGGTAAGCCAGGTGCCTCAGGTGTTGGAAAGTACATTAGTAATTAGGCTAAAATCACAGTTTCCCATTTGACAAGTATTAAAAATCTCAATGATATAAATACATCATTCAAATCGTAGGATTTCCGTGTAAAGTGACGCATGGCACCTGGAATAATAATAAATACATACCACAGCAGATTACACGAACAAGTAGGGATATAAATACCATATTTCACCTCATTAATTTACATTCTGGAACAGGAATTTTAATCGGAATTTTGATGCAATTCAGAGATTTAAAGCTTCCTAGAGCTGGATGGAATATGTACTGTGACAATTTTAATAACACTTCACATTGGATTTCAAAGGCTCGAATTAAAGAAATGAAACCTATTTTCACCTAGTGCAACCTTACGTGATAACATTGTTGCACCAGACAAAAACCGGTTGCACCTGCGGCTGAATATAAAATTATATATAATGCTTGAGTTCTGGTATAATTTAGAACATACAAAATTATTCTTGAGTTCTGGTATAATTTAGAACATACAAAATTATTCTTGAGTTCTGGTATAATTTAGAACATAACAAAACTATTCTTGAGTTCTGATATAATTTAGAACATAACAAAACTATTCTTGAGTTCTGGTATAATTTAGAACATAACAAAACTATTCTTGAGTTCTGGTATAATTTAGAACATACAAAATTATTCTTGAGTTCTGGTATAATTTAGAACATAACAAAATTATTCTTGAGTTCTGGTATAATTTAGAACATAACAAAATTATTCTTGAGTTCTGGTATAATTTAGAACATAACAAAACTTATTCTTGAGTTCTGGTATAATTTAGAACATAACAAAATATTCTTGAGTTCTGGTATAATTTAGAACATAACAAAATTATTCTTGAGTTCTGGTATAATTTAGAACATAACAAAATTATTCTTGAGTTCTGGTATAATTTAGAACATAACAAAACTATTCTTGAGTTCTAATTTAGAACATAACAAAACTATTCTTGAGTTCTGGTATAATTTAGAACATAACAAAACTATTCTTGAGTTCTGGTATAATTATTCTTGAGTTCTGTATAATTTAAAACATACAAACTATTCTTGAGTTCTGGTATAATTTAGAACATAACAAAACTATTCTTGAGTTCTGGTATAATTTAGAACATAACAAAACTATTCTTGAGTTCTGGTATAATTTAGAACATAACAAAATTATTCTTGAGTTCTGGTATAATTTAGAACATAACAAAATTATTCTGGATCTGATATGGTCATTTTGTCTTCCTTCATAAGATTTCATGACATGAAGAGTAACAAACATTGAGTCCCTGTCCGTGTAGTTCTCAGAATCACTGCTCCAAGATGGTTCCTCACCATTCTGTATTCCAGCCTGTGTTCTCTGAACAGTAAAATATCAACATGCACAGGGTACAAGTTGGTATAAATATGGGGTTACATTTGGCAGTTTCAGATTGCACCAGAACAAGTTCTACATGCTTATATCAAGTCCTGATTTCCTCATTTAATATGAATATTCAACTTTAATTCGCAATGTGTAATAATCTGTAGTGAACTGTCTAAGTGTCCATAGCAACAGTTCAGGAGTATCACTTTTAAAATATTGAATATTTCATACCTTGGTGATTTACCATAACACACATTTTCATACTTTGATAACAAAGTGTAAACCTTCCTTTTAGGTATCTAGCTTTCCTTTATTCAAAATTACAAGGTTAATTTATATTCCTGAACACATCCATGTGATTATGTTCTCAGTTTTCAATAATAAACTTGGTAAGTTGGTTGAGAAAAGAACTGCTTTGTTTTATGAAAAGATGCCATATCACAACCATAAACAGTAACACAATTTCATTTACACTCCAATTGTTTGAATAAATTAAACGTTATCTGTTTATTAATACTTAAACGAATCACGTGACCTGACAGTTCATGCAATTGTTTCGCCAAGGCCAAACACAATACACACGATAGTAATCCTGCCATCTACTTAATGTACAGTTAAATACCATTAACACTCCTGTGAGTAAACAGGAGCAAACGGGTTGAAGACGTCAAACATGGACATAATGATAAATAGCTGACCACTGCGCTGGAAACGAGGTGAAAATGAGACCCTGTTTTGGCAGATGTCCAACCTATATCGGTAGCTATACTCCCAGTAAACACATTCTACTTATGTACAACCTTCAAACACCAGATTACCCAGGTAAACCGTCTCGTGCATCTTCAAAGATGGAGACAGATGGAAGGGTGTGGGGAAGGGGAGTGATCAGCCTGGAGAAATAGAACACAGATTGTATTCTTAAGTCTGTTATTGGACACTTTAATCTGTTATTTTTCTATAATGTATGCAGGTGGGAAATATACAGTTTTCCAGGTTTGGGAATCTCAATATTTGTTGTCTCCTAAATCTTGATGTTTGGAGAGTCTATGGACATGTGGGTATAATGTTTAAAGTGAATAAAATGTAGGGTTGTTTTCAAAACGTTACGTTTACAGATAAATAATTTAGGTAAAAGCAACAGTAGGTCAGACACATGATCTGAATACCGGTATATCTTTTATCCCCAAGCCAAACAGAGTAAGTTGAAGATGAAATGTTAGATCATGTATATGGGGGAACGTTTCATGAAGTTGGCTTAATAGTGATTGCCAGAAGCATTGAACTTGTTTACACTCACAAAATAAGTGGTTAATTATTAAACTTTGACAAAAAGAACATATGTCACTATCAGTTAGGTTAGTGTTATATACAAATGAGTTAATTGACAAAATCCTGTGAATAATTTCTGAACTGAAACCATCACAATTTTGGTATCTAAAGTAGTCTGAATTTTTTTATTCATATTTTTCCCACTCTGATTCAGCAAGAACACAATCCACCCATTTATGTAACAATTTTAAGATTAGAATCACATGCATTTAAGACAATTAATAACACTTTTCATCTTTCTTAACTGATAGCAGTTTCCTGACAACTGATTCTCATCCAGTCGGGCAAAAGATGCGAGTTTATATTGACAATTACATACCTACCTCAACTGAAGACCAATGAAAGTACGAAGATCTAAATGTGTTTCCTGGTGATGATAAACAGGACAAAATACAAGACCATCTGTCCCCACAACTGCTAAAACACATCAAACAGTTTCCGCAGGTCCTGTGGCACATCATCACTGTGTATTTCTGGATGTATCAATACACCCTGGTACCTCCTTCAGATCAACTCAGGTCTGTTTCATCCATCAGGAGCCCCTTCACTCACCCAACTTAGAACAAGAGGGACAGAAATACTCCAGACAAGCCACCCAAAGGTCATCTGACACCCATGTAGTTAGGGGGCTTCTCTGAAGCGATGTTAGTGCACTGGATGCATATAGCCCTGTCAAGGCTGAGAACATGCTTCGAGCAGGATGAGGTAAACCCCGACAGAGACACAATCTGTATTTAGTCAAACTCACATAAAAATAATTTCCTGTATTGATCAGTTTTGGTTAGAGATAGTTTTCAGGATTGTATCATGGAATAATAATTCATATGAAGATTCATTATTAAGTATTATTCCATGATAATTACACTTTTCTCAGTAATGTAAATTCTAGTACTTTTGTTGGATTGAGTCCGATCCAGGATTCGAACCCACACTCCCAGCACACAAAGTCGGCTATCTAACCCACTCAGCCAGCATAGGTTCCACATAACATGTGTTTCATTCGACCACTTTCCAAACGGCATTGTGTATTCATAGTTTTTAGATTTATAAAAGGTATGTTTCTTGTCATACAGCGGACATACTGACAGAATAACTGTAAGTCTATTTGACACAATTCCCAGAATCTGTTGTGGACACTGGAATATATCATAATTACAAAGAAGCAGGGTCCTACCATTATAATTTCCACTAAGAGGGAGGAACGAGCACTCTTATAGTCAACCAAACACAGTTTTCCACATTTAAATGTCCTGCTGAAGAGACCTTTCTCCACATTTAAATGTCCTGTCATACAGACCTGATGTCACAAGGCCAGCCGGCCTGTTGTTCTCTCTATAGAGATCCACATCTATTAACGTGAAACGCACAGCGAGGACACTCACAACTACATACTGGACACACTTCATTAACCACACGATATGTTCCACCTACACAAGGACACGATCTGGACCTTCCGATGGTCGTCTTACAATATCTCTTGAGGGGCCCTGGCTTACAGTCAGGTTACAATAAGAGTGGGAGGAAGATCATGGCTTACAAAAGGTGTGGGAGTATGAGAGATTGTCATCATATGGCCAATCCTTCAGGACAATATTCAGAGTTCATTAAGTTAATTTCTGTTTTTCCTTCAAGTTTACAAAAATAACAGACGAGAAGTTTGTAACAGGATGCCAGATCCTTCACACAAGATGCAACAGTTGTGTTGGAGGTGCAAATCTTGTACGACCAACACACGGATGCTGGTTAAATATGACATTTACACACAGCAACACAGGCTGGTTTGGACTTTGGTTACATACCAGAAAATCAACTGACACTATGTGTTAAGGTAATGTCGAACACACGTAGTGTCGGTGGTGTTGGACCCGGTTGGATGCGGAAGTTGAACTTTATCCCAGAATGCTGCTGTCTATCACAATCAATTCTCTTAACAGTTCTTGAATCTACTTTCAGTGCAAAGTGTTCAGTGTTTAAACAGTTAAACAGAGAAATAACTTTCAATCTGTTCTTTCTTGATAACGATCTCAAAGATTCAAAAGACAAGCCATTTCTGGGAGAGATTTGCTTGCCAATTTTACATAGGAAATACTTTCAATTAAGTTATTTTGAAATGTTTGACCTTTTTGGGGTTGCATCCCTGAGTACCACTTCCTAATCAGCGTCTAGTGATGCAGGTAGGTGTGATTTGACCAGGTGAAAGGTGACGCACGGTCCAGATGTAACTAAAGCCAGGTGACTCAGAGCAAGGGACCATGTCAAATAGGCGAGCGACTCGCCCACTCACATCCCTCAATTAACTCCAGCGTGGACACTCACCCATAACCAATCACTCAATCAGTGCAGTGTTACCTCCGACATCGGTCTCCCAAGCCTTGTTCATACTGAACATGGCCAGATCTCCCTTTCATACTGACCAAAGTGAGATCTCTCTTGCCTTGTATAAACTGAACAGGGTCAGATCTCCCTTTCATACTGACCAAAGTGAGATCTCTCTTGCCTTGTATAAACTGAACAGGGTCAGATCTCCCTTTCATACTGACCAAAGTGAGATCTCTCTTGCCTTGTATAAACTGAACATGGTCAGATCTCCCTTCATACTGACCAAAGTGAGATCTCTCTTGCCTTGTATAAACTGAACAGGGTCAGATCTCCTTTCATACTGACCAAAGTGAGATCTCTCTTGCCTTGTATAAACTGAACAGGGCCAGATCTCCCTTCTTGCATAAACTGACCAAAGTGAGATCTCTCTTGCCTTGTATAAACTGAACAGGGTCAGATCTCCCTTTCATACTGACCAAAGTGAGATCTCTCTTGCCTTGTATAAACTGAACATGGCCAGATCTCCCTTTCATACTGACCAAAGTGAGATCTCTCTTGCCTTGTATAAACTGAACATGGCCAGATCTCCCTTTCATACTGACCAAAGTGAGATCTCTCTTGCCTTGTATAAACTGAACAGGGTCAGATCTCCCTTTCATACTGACCAAAGTGAGATCTCTCTTGCCTTGTATAAACTGAACAGGGTCAGATCTCCCTTTCATACTGACCAAAGTGAGATCTCTCTCTGCCTTGTATAAAACTGAACAGGGTCAGATCTCCCTTTCATACTGACCAAAGTGAGATCTCTCTTGCCTTGTATAAACTGAACATGGCCAGATCTCCCTTTCATACTGACCAAAGTGAGATCTCTCTTGCCTTGTATAAACTGAACATGGCCAGATCTCCCTTTCATACTGACCAAAGTGAGATCTCTCTTGCCTTGTATAAACTGAACAGGGTCAGATCTCCCTTTCATACTGACCAAAGTGAGATCTCTCTTGCCTTGTATAAACTGAACAGGGTCAGATCTCCCTTTCATACTGACCAAAGTGAGATCTCTCTTGCCTTGTATAAACTGAACAGGGTCAGATCTCCCTTTCATACTGACCAAAGTGAGATCTCTCTTGCCTTGTATAAACTGAACAGGGTCAGATCTCCCTTTCATACTGACCAAAGTGAGATCTCTCTTGCCTTGTATAAACTGAACAGGGTCAGATCTCCCTTTCATACTGACCAAAGTGAGATCTCTCTTGCCTTGTATAAACTGAACAGGGTCAGATCTCCCTTTCATACTGACCAAAGTGAGATCTCTCTTGCCTTGTATAAACTGAACAGGGTCATAATTTCTTAGACTTGTATTTACTGAACATGGTCAAGTTGCCCTCGACTTGTTTTTAATGATATGCTAAACATGGTCATAACTCTATAGACTTACAATCAAAGAGTCCCCAGCAAGTGAAAAATTGGAAGTTATGAAAACAGCATAAATGACAGGAACAGAACCTTCTGTATCCATCAATAGTTCATCATGACCCATACAAAAATATTATTCTTTCATAAAACGTAATTCAAAACAGATTTAGAAGCTTTGATTTAGCTAATCAGCCATATTTTCTGCATGGTTTTCAAAATGACAACATTGTTTCAGTATACATGACTGAATGTGACCTTCCAGAAAACACAGAGAGAAACGGCAAAGCAGCTAAAAATAGGCATCCTTGTGCAGTAGATGTCTGAAAATGATTCCCAGAACAAACAAGGCATCCATGTGTGGAATGTATATGGAAACAGTGCGCAAGCATGCATGTTGATAGGTATTAAGTGGGTGTATAAATAAGTAAACATGCCGATAGTGTTTTGGTGCAATTGTTTGAATATGTGAATGTGATCATACCGCCATTTACATACCTCCATCGATGCATTTTATTGTTTGTAGTATTTCATTACATTTTGAACTGAACATTTATATTTAATGAATTTCAAATGATTTTGAACTTCTCAATTTACAAGTGCATCTAATGAGTCAAATATGGCTGAGAATTTTGCCTGTTTGTACTTGCTGGATTGTTTTACACGATGTACAGTTAGTCACATTGATAAACATTTCTCTCTCCTCTGTAAATCATTTCAGTATGCAGTTGTGATGAATATGTAAACAAAATACTGGAAATATGTGTCACACGATCAGGGCCAGTGATGCTCCCAAGAATGTTGGCTGAAATTAGTCAAATCATAACAAGAAAACACAGTTGTAATGAAAACGTCTTTTTAAAGTTTGTAGCTGAGGTTGCATATGTTATTGTTACTATGTGCCTCTTGTTCTGTACTACCTATTGAGGTGGGAAGATTGATTGATTGAGTTTAGTTTTACACCGCTTTTAGCAATATTCCAGCAATATCACGGCGGGGGACACCAGAATGGGCTTCACACATTGTACCCATGTGGAGAATTGAACCCTGGTCTTCAGCGTGACAAGCGAACGCTTTAACCACTAGGCTACCCCACCCGCCCTCTGAGGTGGGAAGAGAGGAAGATGACGTGTATGGTCTGATCATTTTCTTGTGGCTGCAGTCTTTCAACAGGACTTCCCCTAATGTTTCTCATGATCATTTTCAACTGATGAGTCCAGACATTATTCATTCCATAATTGCAGGTATTTGTGGTTAAATATTTCAATGAATAAATATTTGTTTATCAAGTCTGACTTGCATAAACAACCTGTTACGCATTCAGGGGAAAAAATTATTAAAGAACTGACGTCTGCTAAGTATTGATGAAAATGATTGGCTGTATTTCATAGAGCTGATTGTCATGGCAACATATTTTTTTCAAGAGATTTCAATCATCTTTTGACAGAATTATCATCTTTTAGATTAATTATAATAAACTTGTCATGTAAATCGGGTGAGTATCATCGTGACACAAGCTATCCTTTCCGGACTGGGTATTGTTTATACTAATACTACATGTGTGTTTACAGTAACAGCAGACGTTACTTGCAATTGCTGGAAACTACCCAATTTGTCACATGATAGTTTGAAAAAGCTATCACCAAAATCTGAACAAAACGCTGCAATAAATTCTGAAGTTTGATTGACCCGATAGCTTGAAACTCATTTAAAATAAATCAATTTCTGTCAAATCTCATCTGTGCACGCACTATGATTTTCCATTTCAATTCTAGGTGGCAGCTTAAGACGAGAAAACTTGACATGAATCTCCTTGCAAACAAAGCCTCTGGACTCTCCATATACAGATAAACCCTTGTCAAGCGAACATGCCATGAAGTAAATTATCTGTGTGTCTAATCACACTGGCTTCGAACCACAACAACACTTACCCATTGAAATTCCACTACAACCATATGTTATCGCTGCAACAGGGTTGAATCGTATCCGTGAAGTCCACATGCCTTGGGGATTGGATTACAGTGATTGAAACACACATCTTATGGACAGACTCTCTGTGAGACATTTACCTATATGACTGTCAATGGAGTTTGTATACAGAAGAGAAAGTGGCTTGCTCTCAGGACCCACAACAAGTTAATTTGAAGGACCAAGGCTGCAGTGGTCGAGTCGTGGTTTGAATGACAGGTTCCTTACATAGATAATGCACTTTTGCTTGTATGAGAATATGAACTAGACATTATGGAATTGATAGGTGTTTCCCATGGTTTGTTTGCTGCAATATTTGGCATTATATGCTGCAATATTTCAGCATTATAATCCAGTGCTGGACATAATGAACAATCAACACAATTGGGATAAGATGACATGCATCAACCAAGACAGCGAGTCCACCCGATCCTGTAAGTTACAACCACAACCAGCATGAGTTGACGAAAACAATTTCCAACCTGGAGCTTCATGGGTGATAATTTATCAGAAATGGACATGTTTCAATTCAGCTGTGTGTACAGTGAAAGAAATTATTCATGATAAAGAGTCTACTGGCACATTTGCTTAAGAGATTTAGACAAAAATGTAAATATTTCACTTTTGTTTTTCTTCAGTCCACTACTAACAAAAAATTGATAGACTGTGTGGTCAATTGGGTCCTTGTTGTCAACATTCAAAATATTCATGCAAGATATCCAGACATGACTAAGAACTGTTTGTACAACTGCCATCATTTATGCATCGAGACATTACACATTCATTACTTCACCATAACTAACAACATTTAAAGATTTGATAGAGAAAATGTCCCAAACATCAGCTGAGAAATAAATGAACCCCCAAGCTTTGTGACAGTGTTGCAGAGAACACAGCGTGAACCTTTCACACAAATCCTGATCCATAATAATCTACTCAATATATAATATCTGAAATACCTCTCCATACTTCCTACACACAGGGCAGATAGAGGTGTTACAACTGTCTTCCACTCACCCGAGCAACTTGCATCATGGTCGCCCTCACTGGGAAAGGTAAATTCCAGAGTTGTTTACAATGCGAGCGTCCAGCGTAGACTGATTACTACGCACAGGGTAGTGGCTGATAGAGTGTCCCCGCACATAGTGTGTGTTCCGGGGAGGGTGATTATCAGTGGCAGGTATGCCCCGCCAGCTATTGTTGTGTTCCTCCACATATATCAGTGGGGTGAACAAGGGCATGGGGAGGGGCAGGGGGCAAGGTGTACGGGAGGTTACATGGGGAGGGGCAGGGGCAAGGTGTATGGGGAGGTTATATGGGGAGGGACTGGGGTGCTGGGGTTACATGTTTGGGGGTTAGGGAACTGGGGGTGCTGTGGGTTATATGGGGAGGGACTGGGGGTGTTTCTATGGGAAGGGACTGGGGGTGCTGGGGTTAGTATATGGAGAGGGACTGGTGGTGGTTTATATGGGCAGGGACTAGTGAGGGGTCATAAATTTCTAGGAAGTGAGGCATGAAAGATTTGTAGGGCATATTGAAGGGTCATGGAGATGGGATGTATTGTAGGGTGTATGGAGACCTGGGGTGTTAGAGGGTGCATGGGCTTCTCTTGGGGGTGTATTGTAGGGTCAGAGGGCCTGGGGTGTATTGTAGGGTGTATGGAGAGGGCCTGGGGGTGTATTGAAGGGTGTATGGAGAGGACAATGGTGTATTGAAGGATGTATGGAGAGGAGATGGGTCTATTGAAGGGTGTATGGAGAGGGCCTGGGTGTATTGAAGGGTCATATTGGAGAGGGCCTGGGTGTATTGAAGGGTCATATTGGAGAGGGCCTGGGTGTATTGAAGGGTCATATTGGAGAGGGCCTGGGGTGTATTGAAGGGTGTATGGAGAGGGCCTGGGTGTATTGAAGGGTGTATGGAGAAGACCATGGGTGTATTGAAGGGTGTATGGAGAGGACATGGGGTGTATTGAAGGGTGTATGGAGAGGACATGGGGTGTATTGAAGGGTGTATGGAGAAGGCCTAGGGTGTATTGAAGGGTCATATTGGAGATGGTCTGGGTGTACTGCAGGGTATATAGAGAGGGCCTGGGTGTATTGAAGGGTGTATGGAGAAGACCATGGGTGTATTGAAGGGTGTATGGAGAGGACATGGGGTGTATTGAAGGGTGTATGGAGAAGGCCTAGGGTGTATTGAAGGGTGTATGGAGAAAGCCATGTGTGTATTGAAGGGTGTATTGAATGGTGTATGGAGGGGACCTGGGGTGTATGGAGAGGGTGTATGGAGAGGGTGTATTGTAGGGTGTATGGAGAGGGTCTGGGGTGTATTGAAGGGTGTATGGAGAAGACCATGGGTGTATTGAAGGGTGTATGGAGAGGGTGTATTGTAGGGTGTATGGAAGGGATCACAGGTGTATGCTAATGGCTATAGGGGAAATAGCACCAATCCATTTTCAAATAGATTCAGCTAACTTTAACCATCTGATGTGTCATGCTCACACAATACAAAAACACACTGAATTGAGCAACGTTCAATTTATAGCTCCAGAACTTACAATTATCCTTAAATTGGGTCTTGATACCGGAACAAGGTTAATGAGTGAGATGCCTGACCAACAATAACCTCCCGTATCAATGAGAGTCCGGTGGTCATGGGTAATTGACAGGGGTCAAGGTTAATCACCCTCTTGGGGAGGCACAGGTTGAGATTCCACACCTATCTGCCAGCCTATCACAAGAGGTCAATGTTTACTGTTGTAGAGGTACCAATCACTGCCATCATAAAATACCGACTACTAAGAATACACCCTCACTTTAAGTGGCTGTAACTCTGTGTTGGCTAACTTACATCAGTTTGGCGGTGATTCTGAGAGTTAGTAAGCTAACCTGCTGTTATACAGAGTTTAGTACACTTTAAGTGGTTGCAATTCTCTGAGTCAGTGAGCTAGCTAGCTCTTAAGTCACAATAAGTGCACTACAAGTAGTTGTCATTCTGTGAAGTCATGTACTTCAAGCCAGGAAACATTTCATTGCAAGAATAATTAAGTCCCACACATCAGAATCAAACACAGGCCTAACCATGATGTGCAAACACTGTATCCACTACGCCAAGCTGTGGAGTATTTACCTCAAAACTAATCTTTATTAACAGACCTTCAGCAAGAAACCTCTTTCCTTTCCTCCAAACAAAAAATACATTGAATAAGAATGGGATAAATGTTTAACCAATCTTAGTGTATTCATCAACAGAAAAGAGGCTGTTTGTGAGCATTTTGTTCTAATGTTTTTTAATTTCCTTTCATGCAGCAATGTTAACCTACTTAACTGTTTACCTGAACTATTTTTACGAGAAAAAACAACAACATTACTACTTTCATGTACTCGAAAGGACAAATGAGACCAGTCCATGCAGGTGTGCTTATGTGAGGGATCTCATTACTCTTACTAACGAGAACTCAGGTGTTAATTTTTGCCACGCATGCAAGATCACTTTCTCCGATTTTGTTTAACAATATAGTTCACTGGCATAAGCCATCAAAAACAGTATTCGTACGTGCTGCTCATTTTCCAAGGCCTATATAGCCTGTACCAACCACCAGAGCAATTACATCACACATTTGAAAATATTATGGCAAGTGATGCCGAGTCCTTTTGGAACATATCTGCTATTACGACGAAGAAACGTAACACTTGTAGTAATGTTCAACTTGAGTTTAGGGGTCAAGACTTGCACTAATATATTTTACATGATTGTCGAACTTCCTTTTGACGTTCTGCCTAACTGATAAGAAGGGTATTTTCAGCTGTGAAATGTTAGCAGTTAAAACAAGGAGTAACATGTTTTTTCATCAATATATGGAGCCTAACAGACACACACTGGAAAATGCACGGGAAATGCTGAATATTTCATTTCAACACAAAACACTTAAAGTAATATTGTTTGTTTAAAAAATTCATCTTACTCTTGGAAACTGGAAAAGAAGAAACACCCTGAGCGAATATTGTTTTACAATGCTTTCAGCAAATTTCAAGGCTTATGAAGATGGGGCCAATTGTACCCACGTGTTGACGAGCACCAACACTTTCACTGTTACAATACCCCTGAGGTTCCAGCTGTCGTGCTGAAGAAATTAAACAGAACAAAACCACTGTGATTCTGTCATAAATAAAACAGAAACCTAATACCTTTCCACAACATGTAATAATATTATATCACATATGAATTTTTTACTGATAAAATGAGTAATGGTAAATTTTCTAAATCATGACCTGTGCATATTAAGACTACAGAGTCAGTGAATCCCTGAATGGGATTATGTTCCCTACTGACGAGCCCTCTCTGCAATGGCAAAGACCTAAATGAAGCATGCCTAGATTTCTTCAGGTTCTGAATCTCCCATCTAACTGGGTCTCCTTTTCAATTTAAAAGGAATTATTTGTTTCTATCAAAAATATAAATATTCAGAGACCACGTGTTTGTCTATATCGGCAAGTGAGATGAGTCATGTTTCTTTCCCATACCCCCCCACCCCCACCCCCATATAGGACAAAAACTATTTAACACCGTGTTGTATAATCGACATACAGGTTTATATCACCACTTCGCCGTCACTTTCAACACTGTTTAATGGCCATGTACAAGTGGTTAATATGTAGTAGACAATGGTGAGCAATGGCTGGACAGTTCAGCTGGTCAGCAGGTGCTTGGACAACTTGTGATAGTCAACAGCTGCTCAAACAGCTGATGGAGGTGCCTTATTCTGAGACCATTCTACAAACACAGGAAGTATAGAAATATGGCACAACTTTGGGAAATTGTTTAAACTAAGAACTTGAAGCTTGAGATACACTATTGATTCACTTGATTAATGTTGCTTTGAAAGGAATATCAGTAACATCATGTTCTGGCAGCTGAATACCCGTCGTGAAATTTATAACATTTCTTTTGATTTTGTCAAAAAAGACTTGTGAACATGTCATTAATGTCAACTGTTCATTTTCAGACTAGCATCTGCATTGGCATCTTGAAAAACACAGCACGCAATCGTGGCACAGAAAGATCAAATCTAAATATTTTTCATAAATTTGTTCTATATATCCTGAATAATTAATAACATTAAAAAAACAAACACATTTTTAAACCAAGGCTCAGGGTGCAACAGCTTTGTGAAAACACATATGTCCAATCTATTTTATTTTAAAATATGTATTATTTTCCATCCATAGTTTAGGGAGATCATACAGCCTTGTTCATTCCAAGATGCTTCATTGACAGCCTTCCTGTGTCTAACAGACTGTAGCCAAACCCAGCCACCTTCAACTTGTCTATGCTTTTGTAGTTCTTCTACAGCTTGTCCTTTCATAGAGAGAGTCTCAGAGCTTCAAGCCTACAGTGATCTAAATAGGCTTGGAAGCAGGTCTTTGCAGCCCCAGTTTCACAGACAGGTGCCCTTTCAGTGAACACAGTGTTCTCACCAGCAAAGATGCTCTTTACAAGTCTGGAGTCTGTATAAAGGGTCGCGACTATCTATCTACCTTTACGCTACTCCTCTCCGCCTTGTGGCGAGTACTGCTTTATTGTTGTGGAAGTGGCTCCCTCTGGTGCATGACAGACTGCAACAGATGAGCCGATTCCACGCTCCTCTACAGGGGATCTACATATCTACTGTCTATTCAACTGGTAGAGTCTTTGATTTCCAGCAATGGCCTTATCTCTGCTATCACTCCCACACATCACAAAACCCTCAAAACTACAACTCAGGCTCTTCAACTCATCAAACAGTTTGAGATAAAAGTTCACAATGTTGGGAAAACATCAAACAATAATTTCCTCCATGCCCCTGGATGTTGAAGGAGAAGGGCTCAGTGGGTGACTTGTGATCGGTTTGAGATAAATCATGTCTGCCGGTGCTCAAGACATGCTTGTTGTGGTGGTCACAACTGAGTCCTTATCAACTGAAAAACAGCTTTTAAAAATGTCTAAAAATTCAAGATTAAAAAATAGGGGAAATATTTTTTTTATAAATCACATGTTTGATATCTTCACATGTTAACAAATCAAACGCAACAACAAATGTACAGAGAAATTTGAATTTCAGATGTAAGATTTTACAAAGAAAATGTCACTCACCTGTATTGCCATCATGTTTCAGTTCTTTACAGAATAATCCTTGTTTGACATGTCAACTTAAATCATCTTTTCATCTGACTTTCCAATCCAGTAATTATTATTCCGCCAGTAATTACACCCGATCACAACAAACACCCAGCTGAGATTTAGACGAAGAAATCACGCTCCTGTGATGCTGTGTGTCCGCAGGGAAACTGACCACACAATAGCCACATTCGATGGTCGTTGTTTATTCCGACTGGCCGTCACATATTGACTGCACCTGTCACGCGAGGGAAACTCCGACCTCTGACCTTTAACGATCAGCCGACAGGTGAGCTCTACCAAATAAAGTTACATCTGAAAAAACATCCCTTAATTAGCAGCACCATGAAGAAAACACACCAAGTTTCAAGGCGGATTTCTTTATGGTCTCTTTTGAGAAGCAATTTCGATTTCTCGTCAGAAAATAAATTCCATTCATTGATGCCATGCATGTTTCAATTGAACATATGGGTGGTCCGTCCAACTGCAATGAACATCTCCTTGTGTTTATAGCCTCCTTGCTTGTTCTCTTGCAGTATTTTATTTGTAAATACAATCTCAAACATTGACAATGAAAGATGAGTACCATCACATTTCCACCTTCAGGACATGTTAATGGTGTTATTATCAACTGCCCAGATTAAATGTAGCTTGACATACATGAACTTGCTCGGTTTTTAAGAGGCAGTAAATTTGAAGCAGTAAAGTTGACATTACAATGACATTCAACCAAAGCTTATCCTATCTTTATCTTAATTCCACCCATTCCAGAATTATTGCATTTATCACACACCAGGGAGCACTTGCAGTGACCCTGACCTTTGACCTGCACCAGCCTGACAGTTTATTACCTGTCTTGTACATCATTGTGTAGTTTATTATCAAGGATGTCACAGAAAGCAAAAATGTCTTTAATTAATTTGATCCAATGAAAAAAACAGATAAGCACAGGTAACTCACTTTTAAATCACACACATTAACATATTGTGAGGTAACGAAACCTATTAGAGACACAATTGACAAACTTTTACAAAAATGCTCCTCAGCTTCGGGTGACTGCAAAGTGGTATCTTCTATTGAATCGGGTTACACCAAGTAATGAAATAGAATTCAAGGATTTCAAAGAAACCATTTGCTTTCATAACTCTTTTGAAAGAAAATAAAAGATCCACCCACGATTATGGATATATTGTATAATGTATACTGATAGAAAACTGGCTTGTCATGTTCACATGGGAAGTAAGTTGCAGAAGCTACGGAGGCACGGTTTGTATTGAAATCTGGTCAAGCATTGAGAAGTACACAGAATTCATTGAATATGTTGTATACATCGCGACAGAAGGGAATGAAGATATTGAGTAACGCTACAGTTGTCATAACGTTTACACCTCGCTCCACTTAGTTCAACAACCTGTGCATGCATCCATTGCTACACTGTTGACATGTTATAGGGTAGAATAGAATAGAAAAAATAATACTTTAATGCCTTTTCAGGAATTTGTGTTACATCAGCAGAGCTGATACCAGAGAGATACCTGATTAGAGAGATACCAAACAAATTTACATAAATTCTTTGATTTAGGTATCTTCACATTTGTTTAAGAGAGATATGGTACTTTCAGGATGTATGGGCTCTCTTAGTTTTCACAATTGGAACTTTGTAGCGGCAGCCTGAAGGGAGGAGGTTGTATTCCGAATTTAAGTAGTGAGTACAGTCAGATATGATTTTGACAGCTTGATTCACGATTTGCCGCTCATATATTGATGATAAACATTCAAATCTGACTCCAGCGATTCTACTTGCAGTGTTAACAATTTTGTCTATTTTAGATATTTTTGTGGTATATACCACAGACAGATGATAACAACTGCAACATTTGTTAATGCTGGTACTATTTTATTGGCTTTTAAGGCATACTGTCACTTAATATACAGATTATACAACAAAAAATGAATTGAATGTATGTCACTACCATCTTCAAGATGTATTCAATACACCTTTTAACAAACAAACAGGGACCTTCATGAAAAGTTTCTTTTAGTAGTTCAAGTGTTAATAATTAAATTTAGGCCAGGAAACCCAGTGGTTGACAGTATGAAGAATGAAGCAGGTTGCGCTGACACACAATCACCAAAGTGACATGACGACCAATCAATCCACATTATATTTGTCTTCTTCAACAAACATGGCCGTACTGATCCACAATCTCATGTAGGTTGTTTTGTTTATTTCTCATAAGATGAAACAGACCCGACATCAGTTAACTGCTCTACTTTAAAATAATGTCTATATTCAGCTGACCAGTAATTATAAAACAAATTCCAGTTGACTTTGACAAAGAGACAAACTTCATTGTATAAGATTGTTGTTTTTTCCTGCAGCAAAAAATGATATTTCAAGCAGTCTGTTTCACATCAAAAGTTAGTCCAGCATATAACTAGACGACTTTGCACTATTCCAAGGTGTGCTCGACGTCTAGACGACTTTGCACTATACCAAGGTGTGCTCGACGTCTAGCCGGCGAATCCAAGTTCTTTGTCGCACTTCGCTAGGCAAAGAGGCACAACGGACTTAGGCAAAAATGAGCATAGAAACTCAACTTATGTGCATGGATTGATAAAACTTTCATGCATCTTCAAAACGACTCATTTTATTACTTAAATGACCTGAAACGTAGAGACCCACCTACTTTCCACCATTCCTTGGCCATACTATTATGGTAATTAGCGGTTGAATAAAAAGTGGAAACGCATTAAAGCGTATTTAGGAACAAATAGAAACTGCTGAAAGTTCGTCTCCCTTCCCCAGTTTTCAGAGCGTCATGTAATCTAGGTCCGTTTAATATGATTACATTTTGTTATATAACTGCTAATTACCATAACCAAAATGGTCGACAAATGGTTGAAAGTTGGTGGGGGGCTTTATGTTTCAGGTCATTTAGTAATAAAGTGAGTCAATTTTAGTGGAGGTAAGTATCTCATTTTGAAGACGAATGTTTGTTTTAGCAATACATGCACATGCATCAGTCGATAGGTTGAGATTTCATTCTTGTTTTTGCCTAAAACTGTTCCGCTCAAATTTCTTGCAGGAACGGTGTGTCAAAGAAAATGCACTCGCTGTATAAACCGATGTAGGCCTTGGCTGGAATACAAGTTTATTCATATGAACTAATCAAAAGTAGATTTTAAAATGAGAACAACTATATCTCGTACTTATATATGGCACCAAATTTATGAAGATAGTGCTCACATATTTTTATGAGAAAAACTGCAAAAATGTTTCAGTGTATGTTCAAGAGTCACTTCATAAATCAGTATACCGCTGTCTGTGTAGCAGCAATGTTCTGTCTTCCACTCCTCTATGTGTGTTCCAACTGCAACATGGAGCTCTCCATTACTAATTCTCACATTCTTATTAACCGAAATATCAAATTCTTATAACTACATATTTTCCATTTCCTCGTTCTGGCATGCTTCACACAGGAAACCTACACCATAATACTGCCACAAGGAACTCTGACATTTACACTCCAAAATATTATTTCACAAACCAATGCTACAGAGGTGTGGCCAATATCCTTTTAATTAATTATGAAAACATGACCCTCCGTTCTAAAGTATCAAGTGTTGGCAACAATATCTCTGTTTGTGGTAATACAAGAAATCTTGTGTCTTCAGTCAGCCCTGCCCTAATACACCCCTCCTCACAGAGCTAAAGTGACACCACATGTTCGCATCTGACATACAGCCATGTGTATACAATAGAAAGAGGTTGAAGGTGATAACACTGTTATCCTACAGCTAATATGGGTGGGGAAACTGGTCCTGTTTACAATCAACAGGTGCCCCCTGTATCATCTTCCAACCTCTGTTGACAATACAAACTGACAGCAGGAAAACACTTATATCTATCTCTATAAACAAGATGCTATTTCATTTCAATTAATAAATTCAAGATTTTATTTCCTTGTCAGAATCAAATATATCAAAATGCTTGGAGAAAAATAATAAAATCAAAATGATGATGATGTTGATAATGATGATGATAATGATAACAATGATTGGTAGTGATGATGTTTACGATGATAACAATGATTGGTGGTGATGATGTTTACGATGATAACAATGATTGGTAGTGATGATGTTTACGATGATAACAATGATTGGTGGTGATGATGTTTATGATGATAATGATTGGTAGTGATGATGTTTACGATGATAACAATGATTGGTGGTGATGATGTTTACGATGATAACAATGATTGGTGGTGATGATGTTTGGTGATGATGTTTACGATGATAACAATGATTGGTGGTGATGATGTTTACGATGATAACAATGATTTATGATGATGTTTACGATGATAACAATGATTGGTGGTGATGATGTTTACGATGATAACAATGATTTCTGATGACTGATAATGATGATGTGAAACAATTTAAAGATATGAATGTTAATATGGTGATGATTTCTGATGATGATTGATAATGATGATGAAAAACAACGTTAAGGTCATGAATGTTAATACATTTAAAGGGAAACTCCTTCAATGGAGTAACATACATATTTTTCTATTCCATTCCCACAAGATGTTGAAGTCCAACACACAAATAGCGAATTCCAAAGGACAGTCATAACACTATGCCTGAGTTCGTCAATGTGAAATGAAGGAGCATTAATATGGCCCTGTGTGTGTGTTGAGAAAGGCGGCTATAATCCATCCAATCCAAACGGACCTGGAGACAATAGTATTCTGTAACACACCTCTGGTGTGGGACCAGAATTCCTGGCATTCCAAGGATTACCGTTATCTGTCACAGCGTTTCTTAAGCGGGTCTTAGCCCAGCGAAACAATTATTCATTCTTCAAGAGACATTCTGTGGCTACATTATACAGGATTTGCCACATTTGTTGTTATTTTACATTTCATCCTTTTAAAAAATACCAAATTAATCTTTTTTTTCAAAACATCAAAAGTCACAACCACTATGGCAAATAATTCAGTATTGAAGGATGCTGGAAATTTAAAGGAAAAAAAGAACAAAAAACCCTGAGGTGTTTAAAAACATCTCAAAATCTTAGCAACATGTAGTACATGTTTGCCTTCATCCCAGTTCATTAAAGTCCAGCAATGCTGAGGACAATCGTGGAATTCCTGCACCCCGGCCACAGTGGTGAAATTAGTCCAATGTGGAGGCAGCTATTGGAACCATGGAGGAAGCACTGGATGGCTCCTTAGTAATGGGGGATATTATTGCCCTGTGGCAGTGCTGTCATAACACTGGAGGAGAGATAACTAGCCCAGTTATGAGCACAACAGGAAGAGGCTTCTGGGAGGAACAAACATCACTTTGAGTTGCCGTTTAAATCGCTTGACGTCTGTTGGTCATCACAGTGTATTCTGTACGATGTATAGCGTATCTTGGGCAAGTTGTCATCAGGAATGAAGGTTGTCTTAATGTTGCAATTAGCAATACAGTAATGGGAAAAAAATGGACTTTCCATGTTCTAGACTAATACTTTCTATCTGACATCATTATCTCATCCACAATTAACCCACCCCATACATCTTTCCCACTTGAAACACATACCACAATGGTAGTCCCCATTTCCATCTCACATACTGCTTCCCTGCATCCCCTCTCCCACCCCACCCAAACCTCATCCAACTCCTCTATCCCACCCAACCCTAGTCTGTCTCACAGTCCCTGAACCACATTATTTTCCTTACTGCCAAGCCCTCTCTGCAGTGCTAAAGCCCTAAATAAAGCAAGTCTAGATTTACTCAGGTTCAGAATCTCTGGTCTCCCTGGGGCTCCTTTTCAGTTTAAATGGGCTTGTTTGTTACTATCAAAACTATATATATTCAGAGACTAAGCATTAGTCTAACCCAACCCTTACAAAAGTTTCTCCCCAATTCACTCGTCCACCTCTTTAACACAGCATCTATCTAACCTCAATGACTCTCCCACTTCCATCCAACAAGGCCCCTTCCCGGCATTCCCATTTCCAACACTCTTACCGACCAAATTCAAACACCAACCACTTACAGAGATGCCAACCCTAAATTAGCCCAATTAGTATTTTGGCCAAAAACTGATGCAAAAATTAGTATTTTTTTGGCCAAAATTAGTATTAACTTTTCCAAAGAATTTTCATATTAAATAAAATATGTAATTATATAGTCTAAGACCTTGTTATTAACATTGTACTCACCTAAATCAGTTGAAAGTATCCATATATAGCTTGATACTGAATAAAATGTGGTTGAAATTTATTGTGTATGGTACATATGCTATTTGATAATTTAATTTGATGTACTATTTTTACAAATTCAGGATATTTTTACTGCTATCGTAGTTGCATATTTTGTGTTGTTTTTTTCGTAACGAATACGATAAAATTGTATGGGTTGGCATCTCTGCACATACTTTAGTTACACTGCCATAAATTCCACCCAAATTACATCAAACTCATCTTTCCCACCCCTACCATACCAAAAATGGTTCCCCAAATAGCAGCATCTACCGAACCTCATCAACTCTCCCACTGACCACCTCTCTCCAATCCCCAACTCTGCCACTGTCAGCCATCCCGTTTTTATCCGAGCTCATTAGACAGAGGTTCAGCCATGTCAGTGACATAAATAAAGTCTTAAAATATACATGTCTATCAAACTGATCTGTCAAACGAGCTAAGTGAAGATGCCAATTGATCATGATATGAGCAGACGGCAATGAATTACATGACAATGAATCAAAATATGAAAGGTTTGTGTTATAAATATAGGTTATGATTATGGATGATATCTGATAATATACACCTGTCATGTAACATTTGTGGTCACTATGGAAAGTGTGTGATACGATCTCATGTGGCTGGGCCCGGTGATATTGTGATGAATGGTATACACAGCCAGCGTGAATGAAGTCAGATACAGCAACCAACACATGGTTTCAGCAATACTCAACAAAATTCTAATGTTTCATAAATACCATTCTATGTGAGACCTGCCCTTTTCTCCAAGAAAATTACAACAATTCTTATGCCACATTGTGCAATAAGAGCATCCCCACCTCCATGCCTCAGCTTTGGTTGTTTTTGTAAGTCCCAAACATGGAAGAGTTAAAATGATCAAGTTCTCAAATTCATGTGTATACATTTGATGACATTCACGTTTCTTTCTAATGTTTTTTCTCAGTTCTTCATAAATGTGAGCCAAAAGTAGCCCTTATCCTTCCCTGTCTTTTTTTCAGTCTCCAAAAACACAAAACAAGATATAAAACCCCAAAAGAGGCCCTCCCGAAAAATAATAAACCCTCCACTTGTTGAAGTATGAAAGGACCCTTGACGTGTTATCATCTCTAGCTGACTGGGTCAAGTAGAGATTGTTGACATTTGAATTCACCCTATCAACATTATTTATTCACTATTAACATACAAAACAAGTAATTATATTTACTAGAACATAAACTGAAAATAGCAAGACCCAAACATCAAGTCTCCCATTCCAATAAACTACAAAGGAAACCTTTTCTTAATCTTTTATGTTCTTTAAAAGCAACATAGAATTACTACATACCTTTACTTAGACATGGGGACTATGATAATTGCTGATACAGGCGTTACACCCCCTCTACGTCGACCATTCAGCAGTGTGCATACTCATTTAAGCTAAACGTAGGTCATGTACAAGTTACATAGAGTAATCTACAAGAAAAGTATGTTGACACACTGTGACAAATATGAATTACAAATATTTATCTTCGAGGGCCCTACTTACTTGACAATTGTTGTCAACAAAACCGAGGTCATGTTATACACATAGGTAAACATACAGGTGAGTGACAGTCACTGATTACTGGGTACCGAGAGGGTGGGGGAACGAAGGGGGTTGATAAGGGAGGAGATTTACAGGAAATGAGAAATGAAAAATTGAGGCAAGTGATGTGGAACTTCGTTGTTCCAGAATATAATCAATATGATTAGCATCCCTTCCCTGCTGCCCACACCCATCACAACAATACAACTCTATGAGATCCCTCTGGCATCTCACCTGGTTTAACACCTGGCTACAAATTACCTTGATTACAGTATGAGTTATGGACCCATGTAAAATTTGGTATCAATGTAGAAAGAAATTAACTTATAAAAGAAGGAAGAAGTCCACTTGACGTCTTTACTTCAAGATCAAAATACAACCCACAGACACATCAAATATTCCCTTACTACAATCTGCTCCATTCTCCCAGTAAATCAGCTTCATTTGCTCTGTAGTAATATATTCCTCAGAGCATATTTGAATCATAAAAGTGTGCCGATCTTCTAAATATTTGCTGAGATGATGACTGGCAGATCACCCTGCCCTGTTGTGAATTTAGAATATTCACATGAGAGCAAAGAAACCCCCATTAAAGACAAACAGACGCGGATGAGTCTGAGCGAGCACCAGCGTCCTCAACAAAAGATCAAATGTCCACTTGGCTAATGCTCTCTCCTGATGTCTTGCCCATGTTTGATTCCACCCGGCAAACATTACTGCAGTCTCATGATGTGCAAATAGGGGATAAAAGAGGTTATAATATGGTTGGACTAGAAAGCAGACGCAACAATTAGCAGGATATTAATGTAATGAAGCCCTCTTGTTGAACCCTTGCTATTGATGTCGCTTCTATTTCTGGCCTCCATGTTTGATGGGCATGTATGGGTAATATACTGAAGGCATTATTACTGGAATTAATGGAAGGAGTCAACCAACATTCAGGAAGCTGTAAACCTCCCTGCTAGCAGTCCACTTAATTATGCCCTTTCTAAGCCCTTGTATTAGGTCTACTAGAAGAGGAGACACGAGACTTCAATTTTAGAGTAGTTACTGAACTGTATTATTTGTCAAATTTTACCTTCTCCACAAACCTGGCATGACGTCGGTTAAATGTGCATCCATAACTCCTGCCTTGATGTCCTTATAAGTCATAACCCCTGGCCAGATGTATTAAAAATATTGTGTTTGTTAGGGTTAGGTTTAGACTTGCACGAGTCTCTATGGTAAAAAGTAATAGTTTAAATGATAACTTCTACAAAATATATAAACATTCCTCTAACACACTGGCCTAACAGACTGGCATCCTGTGTACTGTCCGCTTATCTAGACTTGCCTCTTCGAAGGATAGAACTACTATCCATGGGCTCAGCATCCAGTATGGCCTTGGAGCAAGGCTAGGTTAGGGTTAGTGCATGGGCATAGATTTGAATTTGAAGTATAGGTGGAAATATTGCCCAAAATTTTTGAGATGAATGTCTTTGGTGAACTTGGGTTAACTGAGAATCCTCATACTATTTAAAAACAAAAGATGTAAAATTGTACTATAGATCACCAAGTTAAAAGTAAAATGAATTGATGTTCTGAGATTTCAAAAGGATGTTCTTAACCATAACTGAAACCCCCAATTAATTCCATAACTGAGCAACTTTAAAAAAACCCTGTTTTTGCATTGTTCCGTCAAGTAGTTTTGGTGGTACTTAGGTATGTTTGATGTTGGGAGCAGTAACATTCATGAAACACATTCCCAATCTGGGGATAGATAGATGAATCTTTTCTGGCTTTCCCTCATCTATATCAGCCTTGAAGTAATTGATTTTTTTATCCAACTGGTGATTGAGAGTATTTACGATGTGTATAACTTCCTAACACATTTGTTCCTGGTATCAACGCTAGAAGTTATTGTCATTGTTGCCAGGGTAGCTGCAGTAGCACATCAAAAATACCTAACATACTCCCTGGTTATTGGGGGGCTGAAATCGATTTAATCACAATATTTATTCGCTTTGGAATATGAAAAAAGAATAAAACCATGACGATTTATTGAAGATCAATGATAATTGGCATTGCGTAGCCATGGTATTTCAGTTCACAGCTATGGTCAAAGAGCCAGTTTCTCATGATGGGTACTTTTCCTAAGACCATGAAGAAGTCGAGTCACAACAGAATGTTTTTACCCTCAAAGCTGAACAATGTGCATTTCGATACAGAAGTAAGTTTTACACACATGAGTGAGTGACTTACTAATGCATTCAGCACGGCTTTACGAGAATGATACACATGACGGCGACAATGCCGCGACATTAAAGTGGACAAACAAGAACTAGATATTGTAAGAGGAAACTATGGCTGCTCTTTTCTTATACCAATGTTATAAACTGATGATTCGAGCCCGACTCAATAACAGATTGTTGGTGAGTGTGAGGGAGACAATTACTCGCTGTTTATGGTCTTCCTGTGAATGTAAACAAGCAGTTTGATCTATTGTCCTAAAGCTACAAAATATCCTATTGTTGGGGTCCTTCTTTATCTGATGCCGTCCTCCTTGTCGGGATTTGCTGATTTTCCCACACTTAATGGAGGCTTGGTGTTCTCTGGGAGACTGGAGTCACACTTGGGACAGACAACAATAGACTGGGGGTAAACATGCCTCCTGTATCGGGTGGGACCATATTGCCGGTCACACCTTCAGCTGCCATTAGTGTCAACACTACCGGAGGGTACTATGACCTGGGTGTACACAGGGTGATAAACAAGCCACATTTTTATAGACTGAGTAGCTGGGGGAGATCTCAGTATTCACTGTCAGAGATATGTCAACCCCAACTTGTTAATGTATCACACTCGCTAGTACATAGACTTTGGACAGCTATTTAGGAATGCCAAAACTTATGTTCGCAAAATACTTGTGTGAGTCACTGGTCATACACAGACAGCAGATATATGGCATTGTGGTCAGGAACAACACAAGCACACTGTCAGCAGTTGTAGCCAACACACTTCAGATATATCAAAGTTAAAATACGACAAAGCAGTCAATATTAGATTTTCGATCATTACATCCTGCCTCAAATAGTTATTGTAGTAAAAAAAAAATATGAAAAAAAACTTGTGTGTTAGTTGTTTGTTTATTGGATGAATACACCACACAGTAAGTCCAACATTCAAGGTGGACATGTGAATCTCATCCATATACAGTCAGTGTGTCATTGTACACAGGCATCATGAACCGTTTGTTTGAAAAAAATACATATGAATATAATTTACTTTTTGTAAACAAAACTTTGTGAAGAAATAATTTAATTTGTTGTTGAGTGAGTGAGTGAGTGGATAACAGAGTTCCTGACTGAGTGAATTCCTAAGTGAGTGGGTATAATTTTTATGTCACTTTTAGCAATTTTCCAGCAACATTCACAGCGGGGAACACCAGACATTGGCTTCACACATAGTATGTACCCATGTGGGATATCAAACCCACTGACATTAGCTGAACGACCCAGTGATCCCCTTTAGGGGCCTTCTGTGGAGCTGTACATATACTTACACAACCTGTTTTTAAGGTAAATAGGAAGACTGACGGACTGAGTTTGTTTTTACGCCGCTTTTAGCAATATTCCAGCAATATCATGGCGGGGGACACCAGAAATGGGCTTTACTCATTGTACCCATGTGGGGATTCAAACCCGGGTCTTCAGCGTGACGAGTCAACGCTTTAACCACTAGACTACCCCACCGCCCCGTAAATAGGAAGACTATGCCTTGATTTGAGCGAGTGAGTGAGTGAGTGAGTGAGTGAGTACTGTTTTCGCCGATTTGAGCAATATTCTAGCAATATTCCAGCAATATCACTGTGCGGGGAACACCAGAAATGAGCTTCACATTGATTTGATTTGAAGTTTGAGTACATCTTGCGTACATCTTGCGTACATCTTGGGTACATTCAAATTTGGGATTGGAAATGCATATTGTGAAAATGGGCAGAAAGTTGAAACTTGCCGTCTTAATCCATATGTTACCAACCCTCCATAGACAAACTGTCAGATTGTTTCAGTTCAGCCTCAACTCGACTCCTTCAGCCAGAGGAACAAACATGGATGTCTAAAAACAGGGGCCTATTGGAGAAGCAAATAACATAGCTCCCCCCAGACAAATACAGCCCTGTGGAAAAATATCCACAGGAACTGGATACAACTGGTCAATTTTCAGAAAGATTACGTCAATAACAATTCATTATTTCTGGACAAAGTGATAACCAATGCATTATGGGACAATATTTGGGTGCAACGTCAGGAAACGGAGTCACGTAGCTGGTCTTAAAGGAATAAATGTCTTAGCCAGCGATCTCGTCGCCACCGTTCAGTGTGTGTCTCACGTGACCAACACACACAGACGAGCGACGAACATGAAGCAGACACACGATGCCAGTCACGTGTATTGCCACAAATGTTGTCTTGCTACTTTCCGCGTAAAACATCCACACTTAACAAATAGTATCATTTTTCAAATATAATTTATTTAATTACATTTACAATTGCAATTTTTAGTGAATTCTGATAATAGTGTGTGAGCAAGTTAAAACTTAAAGTAAATTCATTAATATTTCACCCATTTTGTGACTACCAGTAGACTCCATTTCTATAACTTTCAGTAACATAGCAATAAAAATGACAAGACATTAGAGATCTAGAATATAACAATGAGAGACACCGAGAATAGTCTTAACACATTCGCCTGTATGGAAATAGAACCCAGGACTTTGTCATGATCAATACACACTTTAACCACTAGGCTACAGTCAACCTGGTACAATGGTTCTTAAGAATTTCACATTTGGACAGTATGTCTTGCGACATCCTTGCTGGTTGTTGACAGGTGTACCACTGGACATTGACGTGCCTATTGGTCAAGAACGACTTTGTATTGGTTTATGCTTGAAGGGCTGAAACTGTCATAGCTACGAAAACAAGTAAACAAGCATTGTAAACATGTAAAACATTTTTACCAATGTGTAAATCTTTGGACCATAGATTCATGTTGAGTTTGTGGCATACAGAGCTCTCTCTCTCCTGCCCAAGTTCCTCTCGTATGTTTACTAATACAAAGGACAAGTCACAACCAGGAGCCTGTGTAAATATCTACTTTGACCTCGCTAATGAGTTTGATTAAAGGCACACACTAGAGTGGAACTGTCCTAATCACTTTGAGTAACTCGGCTACAATCATGCACTCTGAACAGAAGAGGTGCCGATATTACCAGTAATACCACATTATGAATTACTAATGATACCAGTGTATTGCTTCCAGCAAAATCATACAAACTTTCATCTGGAAGGCAAATTTTACATGTGTGAAAAGTTGAATTAAAATTATGAAATAATAGCAACTTTTTTGGTAATTGCAAAAGGAATAATACGCACAAACAGTTCCTTACGCATCAAATAAAAAATGTTAAAAAAGGTGAACGACTACAAAATTGTGAAAAATGAGTTGGTATATTATTATGTTCATAACAAATTACAGATAAAAGGACACATATAATATATTGTGGTACGTATGGAAGATGTGAATCATTATTGCAATACATTGCTGTACGAAAGTCAGACCACTACCCAACACTACTCGACAGTCTACAGCAAGGGATACACATCAAATCTGAAAACAGTTACAAATAGTTTTGACAACTTCATGTCAAACTCCAGGCAAGGCGAACAGGAATTCAGCAAATACCCCAAAGAAAACTGCATCAAAAAGTCAAAGACATGAAGCTTATAGTGTTTGATGTAACTTCGCGTTCCATGTTGCTTGTAGAATTCAATGCTCTCATATGATCCCCCAGGATTTGCTCGGCTGTTTCACAGACATTCTCGTGACAAGACACCTCAAAGAATGCTCGGCTTGATACATACACCCACAATGCATCAGAGGAACACTGTTAAAAATTGATTGGACAAGTTTTTAAAGACAAGACATTATATCCATTTGCAATTACTCTCTGTTTGAAATGTAATTTAACTTCTAATGTAACGTTTCCCTCATGACTTTACTTTCTTTTCTGAAGTCCTTTCATCTCAAACTGCAAAACAAATCAACATCAATTATCTAAACTCAACAAATTAAAGTTTGGAAAGAGTTTTCAGAAAAAACTATATGACTTTTTCACATCTCAACTATTAGGTTTACTCCCAAGTGAGGAGAATGAGTTGTGTAATTATCTACTTAAGATCAGTAAAATTTGTTTTTGAAACAACAGTGTTGTGCTAGAGTTGGTGTAAGACAGGGAGTGTGGACATGGTATTGACCGAATGCAACAACCTCCATCTCACCAAGCTGTAACTGTGGACATTCTCCTGCACATGAATTCCAAGCAAATTTCAGCTTGTCCACGGACAACTACTTCACAAATCTCACTTTTTAATGTGATTGCCCTATCAACTTGCCCAAACGTGATGAATCACTGAGGATATTTGTTTCATACCCAAGCAGCTGTAGTCAAACACCATTAGTCATTGTACATCAGACCAGTATATTCATACTATAAAACTAATGTAGCCAAGAGTGTTTATAATTGGCTTTCATGATGTAAACAATTCCCTGTTTATAATTTTCAGAGTAAACATACTTCTTATGAAGGCTGCTGATTAAAACACATTTTCTTTTTTCAGTTTTTAATTTCTCTTACATTTTTAACTGATTTGCAATGTTTACGCTCCACAGTGCAACACAATCCATGACATTGGTCAACACGTTGCACAGCAGGGGGCCATGTGACTGCTGGTCCTTTGGCTTGTGTCCAGCAGAAATAGCAGGTAGGTGCCACTGACACAGTTATCTTTGCCAGAACAGGCAACATGATACATTCTTAACACCTGAGTTCTTACCCAAGCATGTAACAGAATGTAGAGGTTATCAATCTCCTTGTGATGACTGAACTAATCAATACACGAGGTTAACACGATATCTACATGGGTACATGGGTTGGGTGATGGGGGTAGCCTCGTGGTTGCAGCGTCCACTCGTAGGCCTGGGTTCGATTCCCGACATGGGTACAGTGTGTGAAGCCCATATCTGGTGTCCCTGCTGTGATATTGCTAAAAGCAGTGTAAAACTAACTCACTCACTCTTCATGGGACTAGTATTGTGATTGTAATGTCATAGAAAGGGGATGGAGATGTGGGGGATGGAGATGTGGGCAGGTAAGGGTAATGTCGCTTCTAGCAAAATTCCAGCCCCATCCCCAGCTGGGACACTAAGAACATACCTCACACACTGTACCCATGGGGAATTATGGAAGATGGCCTTCGTGATGCTGTTTCTGGTGGCCCAGCTGGATTCACCATCAAATGGCCGCCCTGGCTGGGTTACGGGTCATCCCTGCCAAGATAGCACATTTACCTGCTGGGCCAGTACAACATTACATCTACTTCATGTAGTCACGTACCTAGTTATAGCTGTTTAAGTACAACAGACATTGTATACACCTGCCTGTTGTGTCAATGTAACAGTGATTGGAAAGTAGGTAGGATCTAATAAATCTCCATCTATCTACTTTTCTATTGTCCTACCATCCTTAAAGTCCTTTTCAAGAGTGTTTCTGTAATAGTGGACCTGAGGAAATGACAACAAGGCTCAAACTGTTGGAATCTATGGTTTCAGGCATTGTTCCATTCAAATTCGAGGAAGTAGTAAATGTGAGACACCATATCAAGACATCAGTAGCCCATAGGATGTCATATCTGGACATCAGAAGTCTGTGGGATGTCATATCTGGACATCAGAAGTCAGCTGCATGTCAAAACAACAGCCACACAATGACCCTGTGATGGGGTCCCCAGCAAGTAACTGGCCACCCAGTCCCAACATCAGGTTCTATCTGCCATCAGGACCTGCTGATGAGTCTATTGTATTGATGCCAAGGGCAGATAAGCCAGTATGACCTGGAGCCTGCAGTGGAAGGGGTGGGTGTTTCCTCTACAAACAGGTGTTGGGTTTTATATCACAACTTCCCCTTCTCAGGTGACAGGAGGAGGACAGGGCCCTGATCTACAGTACACTTCATAAGTCAGATTAATTTTCTATTTGTTAAAATAAATTTCTGTTGTAAGTTTGTTCTTTCAGATGGGGCAAAGAAAAAAAAAAAAATTATAATGAAAATTCTGATAGGTCGAATGAAATGTATTACTGATCCCAGCCACTTATTTTAGAGGAAATGCACACAATGAACTACAGTTAAAACAACTATAAACAGTGGTCCCTTTGAGTCTATTATAATTGTAGCTTACTGTAGTATGAACAAAATCCGAACCATGATGTTTCACGAGTGTACATGAACACTTTAGCTTCGTGAGGTCAAATATTCTTTAAAGCAATCAGTCATTTTAAACCACAGTATAAAGACTGAAACAGCAATGTTTAATACTTTCAATATTTTCCATTTCAGATTCAGATGAACTGTTTCTGTAAACAGATTGTTTAGCTGCTAATGGATAACACTTTTGAGATATCCATAAAGACTTAGGAAGATGAGTAATTTCATTGGAAGATGAGACACTTTTTAAGCAGTTTTTTTCCAGACAGTTCTAACAAATTCCCAAAACCAGTTTCGGCTGTCAGCATATATTGAAATGTCGACAGACTAATTCCATGCTGCCATGCTCACCCCTACAACAGAAACACTTTCAACAATTCCTACCTGTAATCAAATTGCAATTTTTTGCCCAAGAATGTACCTGGTTGAAAGGTGGAGCTATTACTCCCTACTTGAGCTTGTCAGCCAGTATCCACAACATGAAGATAGTGACACTGAATGACGTGAATCAAGTCAATCTAAAGTCAACATGTCAATGTTCACTGCAGGGAGTTGGCCCCCTATTGAGCTCTATACACTGTAGACAAAGATGCACTCCAGGGTTGTGACAAGCTCTTCAGCAGGGCTCTATCTCATCTGATCAGGCCATAAAACAACCTTTAATCCAGTCCCCAGTCTATCAATAACTGCCAGTTTCACCCATCTCGACCACAGTGATAGCGGTAGTATAATGTTTTGATAGCTCCACATTCCTTGTGGGCCTTGATTGACAGTTTACACTGGGCTGTGGGGAATGACAGGTGATTCACGGAACTAGGGTACAGGTGATTCACGGAGCTAGGGGTACAGGTGTTCGCTACAAACGTTACCTGTGTAGGGTTGGTAGCTTGAGGTTAAGATGGAATGATACACGAAACTCTCTACCCCGGACACATGAAGATATGTGGAAACTACTTCCATAACAGCCACTGAAATCTCAGATCCCATGTTCTGTTTTACAAAGAGTGTACTGGATAAAATATTACATTTCGAACAAAAATGTAAAGAAAAAAATTAATTTGTTGTTGAGTGAGTGAATGGATAACTGAATGCATGTTCTGCTATCAAATAAATTACCAAAATGGGTTGGAGGGTAAGCAAGTAAGTGAATGAGCAACTATGCCTCACACAAGAAAGTGAGTGAGTGAGTGAGTGAGAGTGATCCTATACCTCGCATAAATGGGTGAGTGGTAGTTTGAATAAGTGAACTGTGCTCCGTGCACAAAAAGAATAATAATGACAGAAGAGAAGGCAGTAAACTTCAGCAATTAATGTTGATATACTAGGCAGGACGATCATTTCATATTCGCACAGCTGACTGGGAATAACAGTGAATAATGTCCAGACATCAATATGACTCTTGCATTGCAACAGAGACTATGATTAGGCTTTTTAAGAAGCATCCATCTCAGGAACTAAACCCAGCTAAACTGACAACAACACTACATGGTACATCATGGTACACCTTGGTACAGCATGCTGCAATATAGTACATCATGGTACACCTTGGTACAACATGCTACAATGTAGTACATCATGGTACACCTTGGTACAGCATGCTACAGCAAAGTACACCGTTGTACCCAGGGGTGGAAATAATTTTAATATTGCTAGTGTACTCCGGAACAGTGGCACATGTAAAATCACTTGCCCTGATAATTTTTCCACTATACCGGACGTTTTCTTGTTGATTTTTTAAAATAAAAAACATAATTAACATTGGAAAGTCAACTGGACACCGGTACAGTGTGAAATACAAATTTGCTTGCCCGACAGAAAAAAACACTAGTCTCAGACGTCGGGCAATGGGTTATTTCCACCCCTTGTACACCTTGGTACGGCACAGCATGGTACAAGGGTGGGGTTCAGAAGAAGCAGTTTGTAAACGGTTCCTATGGCTACTTATTACCATATTTTCTTTCTCCAAAATGGAAATCATGAAATGTCATGATCATAGCCTCTGTGATCTATTTGAGAACAGATGATATTTCCCAATTGATATGTCTAGTCTCTATAATTGTATGTCCTCAAATCAATTTCAACCAGCTTTAATGTGAGAAGTGATATTCGAGAAGAGCCTATAAATAATTGTCTTGGTTGAGATAACTGTCTGGTTGATAACGTTCCCTTCTATAGTAACTACTGAATAGTGTTATACATCAATTCCTTTCTTCTCGAAGGAAGAGCTAACTGCACACTAAAATGTTCTGTTCAAATAAAATATTAAAAGTCATTCACAGATGTCAACGAGTCAAGATAACAGATTCCGTTGGGAGCAGACGGCAAAATAGCAGTAATATTACATGAATGGATCACTGAAATGATCAGAGCTGATTTTTTAAATGAAGTCTGATACAGAACCAATGTTTGACGTAGGATTACTATTGTCTTGTTTTGAAAAAATCATTTCATCTGAGTGAGTGAGTTTAACTTTTACGCCACTTTTAGCAATATTCCAGCAATAACCCGAGTATACTGTCTGTCATGCTACAAGTGAGAAAATACAGAAACACTTACCATTGCTGATCTACTCTGTGCCGCTGCTGCTGCACTTTCACGTCCTCGTCGTAGTTGAGCTCTTCGCCCTGAGGAGGGGAAAAGTGGGGTTAATGATTGTACACCAAGACAAAGGTCGGGATGAAAATAGCTTCATCAGTAACAAAACCTGCTAGTTCTTAGTACTTACTGATTCCTTTAATATGTATTTAGGGAAACTGTATTCAAAGTTTTGCTGAATTCAAATGAAATGATTTTGATAAGAACATAAGAATTTTGTTTAATCTTAATTCTTTAAGATATTTGTTCTGTCTCAATAACTGAACTGAAAGTGCACCATTCATCCTTGGGTCAGAAACATCAAAGTCTCACCTCCACAGAATCAATCAGAATTTGTTGTCAGTGAAAAAAACAACTTCACTTCAATTCTTTCTAAAAGTTCCCACCAATGAAACCATGTCTAACATTTCACACTAGTATCCCGAAGACACAAAATGATTCCTTAATCCATTAGCATCCAAGACATCCAGATTTATAGGATATCCGCTACCAAGTGCGACAGGTACTTTGGACCAGCCGTTCCTCAAGCAAGGAAAAAGCCATCACTGATGATGACATGACCTGTGGACTCAGGTCGATCAATGAATTACGTTTATCTAAACTCGCTCGTCTTCCTCACAAACAGACCCACTCAACAAACAAAGCCAATGATCAAAACACATGAAACTTATGCTTGCACCAAATGGGAGTACAAAGTCATTAAAATAATCAATATGAGCGTTAAAAACTTCCACCTTCATACAGAAGTTACCCGCATGACGTGTGGTCATTAAAATAATTGTTAAAGTGAAACTGAACTAATAGTTCAGTTTGCTGGTGCATACAACACAAAATAAGAAAAGGATTGCTCTGGGTCCTCAGTTAATGTGTCATGGCATATAGTAACATGAAAGAATCTGATGCTCCTTGACTTATTTTGAGTAGTATATTTGCTCCTTATTTTGTTTTAGAATATATGTCTTGTACACTAACCACCTTATTAATAGATCACAATTAAAATTCACTGAAAATATTATAAAACATACTCTTTTGGTTTAAACACAAACCATGTTATTTTGAAAAAACACACACACAAAAGATCTCACCTGCCCTCATACTAAAAGAGGCAAAGCCACCTGTGATATGCTATGTTTTGACCACGAAAGTCCAGGCTGACCAAAGGTATATGGTCCAGAGACTCTGCATTGTCTGCAAATCACTGTCTGGAAATCAATCACCAGGCAATCATAGGACTGGCGGAAACTTAATCCCAACAGTCGAAAAAACCCTATTGCCTTTGTTTTTTGTGTGAACATGAAACTTGCAGAAGCTTTGTCTGTGTTATCTTCACAGCGCAGGAGGTAATTAAAACAAGATATCCACCGCTGGACAAGCCCGGTCAGGAAATTATGACCAGACCAGATGATACAGCACAGGTGGAATGTAATAACTGGTCTACAGAACACAGCAGGTCTGTGTCCAGAAGCACGATGAGAATCCTTGAGGAACAGAACACATCTTCATCCCATTTGAGTTCAAGAGATATTCCATCAAATGCATTTCTAAAACAGATTTCACTCTCATTTCATAAACTCAAAGAACATTTCATATCGAGATGAAGAGTTTGTAATGGAGTCAAATCAACTCAGGAGGAAATGAATATAATAATTTCTGTCAAAAACGCACAGCGGAGAAATCCATTTGTTATGAATCATGGATTGTGTGTGCATCTCGGCCAGTGGTGTGTAGAGCCTGTGTTGGGGACGACTGTCACAGTGTTGGCTCATGGGCAGCAGGAGATTAACTGACTCCGAGTTACGACAAAGTTGCAACATGTACACACCATTGTTTACCATTCCCAGTGGCCGTGAGCCACAGTTCCTTGCTGCGGTATTGCCGTCATCGACGACCCACAACCTCAGAAAGTAGAAAACAAACACTACGTTTCATGCCAAGATAGTCTGGAACTACAGCAGACATCCCAGTTACATCACCAACAAGATGACATTGGCCACATGTCGCACATAACTGCTTGGTTAAAAAATATAAAATATTGGAAGGTGTCTTAAAGGTTTGGAGAAATTGCATTTCTGACATTTCTAATGCTGGATTTAGAAAAATAAACACACGTAAAGTGAGACGTTGGTGAGTGAATACTGTGTCTGTACAACGTGTGAGTGAGTGAGTGAGAGGAGAAGTCTAGTGGTTAAAGCATTCACTTGTCATGCCGAAGACCTTGGTTCGATTCCTCACATGGGTATATTGTAAAGACCATTTGTTTTGTTACCCATCATGATAATGCTGGAACACTGCTAACAGCGGCATAACACCCAACTCACTCACTCACTCATTACAAAATGTCAGTTTCATTGTGCACTCAATATTTGCTAATGACCAAACAAGTCATCTCCAGTCAAAGGTCCTTTGCTTATGAGTGAGCACAAACTTTACAGAGTGAGTGAGGTCTTATGCCACTTTTAGCAATATCCGGTCAATATTGCAGCTGAGGACATAAGGAGTGGTTTTACACATTGCCACCATGTGTGGAATCAAACTGGGATCTTCTGGGTGACAAGCGAATGCTTTAACCACTAGGCTACCTCACCGCCCCTTATAAATTTCTGAAGAATGAATCACAATGAATGTGAAAAAAATAGTACATGGCCCTCATTCCCTCATACAATATACGATGAATCATTGCAGTAATCCCTACATAATCAATACAATAAGAGAACTACACATCAATGAACCATTTCTGGTGCCAAATAAGTTATAGTAGCAGCGCCTGACATGATCATGTGACAAGAGAGGAAGATGAGTGTTATCAATAACAATGTTGTTACATCCTCGCAGTGAATCACAAACCATCTCCGCCTTAAAAGACACTTTTGCTGGTAGTTGTAAGCCCAGTGAAAGACGACCACAGCCAACTTTTTATAATTAGACCAGAAGTTTTTCTTCAATTTTGGCGAGTAATGATTTCTGAATCTCTAGAAAAACCTTTTGAAGTCGAGCAACCTCCCAAGTGCATTCCCCCCAAACCACAAACATGTAAGCAGCCTACTTGGGCTTGATCAATACCAAAGTGCAATTCAAGTGAACATGCTTTTTGCCCAATAATTGACACATTTGTTGGTCTGAAGCAAGACACATTTATCCAACATGATCCCAGTGTATTTTCAAACTCTACAGAGGGATTTCATACAATATTTGATGCAGGGAAGTGCTTACTCTAACACCAAGTCATTGTCGGCACGCTACAGCGGAATTTAAACAATATAAAAAAGTCTTTTAGGAAATTGACAGATCACATACCATCTAATGAATCACATTCTTTTTCTTAAAGAATGCATCCATATAACTTCTACACAACAGTCGCCGAAGTCAGGAGACAGTTTGAATATATCTGCTTCCCAAACCCCTCCCATTCTCTTCTGGTCATCTTGCCCTTGTCAGTTCAAAGCTTAATAACATGCAATTTTTTCTCACTATAAAATCATCCTTACAGAACCTTTGTTGTGAACATTAATTTAGATGCTTTATTTTATTGGTTCTTTATGCTGTTAAACAGATTATATAGATCATAAAGGTCACTTTAACCAGATCATGTTGGGATTTAGGTTTGGGACAATGCTTACTTTTTTTAAATGGAATGTTAAACTTTAGTATTTGTAATTATTGGTAATGATTTGTAACATTACTTGTAAACAAATTAAAAATGCAGGCAGGAATTGAAGCTATCGACATCTCCCATATTTCTTGGGATTTGAAAGTCAAGTTTGATTTGATATAGGAAGTGAGTCATTGAGAGAGTTGGGTTTGTCCACTTTGAGCAGTTTCCTTGAGGCAAATCGTCATTACATTTGTGTTCCTGAGATATTCCATCGAAAATTGCATTAAAAAACAGATTTCACTTTCGTTTCACAAAACTCACTGGACATATTATACCGAGATGAAAAGTTTATAATGGAATTAAATTGGCTCTGCAGGAAGTGAATATTTAGTCAAAAATGAAAAGCTGAAAAATCCATTTCCATTTATACCAGGTAGGTGGGTGTTAGACTAACATCTAGTCTCTGAAATGAACATATTTTACAGAGAGTGAATGAGTGAGTTTAGATTTATGTGGCTTTTAGCAATATTCCAGCAATATCACAGCAGGGGACACCAGAAATGGGCTTCACATGTGAGCCTTTGACATGACAAGTGAACGCTTTAACCACTAGGCTACCCCACCGCCCTATTTTACAGAGAAACAGTTCTAAAATGAACTTAATAACATAAAATAAAAATGAGCCAAGAGACTTTCTATATTTTCTTGAAACTGCCGTAGTCTAGATTTGCCACATATTATGGACTTGCTTGGGCTCTCTTGGATATGTTTGCTTCATGTTTTGTATGACAGACTGGCTGGTTTGGTTGGTAAGTCAGTGAGTGAGTGGATAACTTGATTGAACACAGCCAACTCTATGATACCCATATTATTTTTGGTTGTTACAACAGGAGGACCTTTTGATTTGAATTTTTCTCCTGAACATTTATATACACTGTCAATCTGAAGATTTTAACAAAAGGGTTATAACAAGAACTATAGTTTTTGCTCAAATTTAATCACTACTAAATAATTAGGAAACACAATGTTATGACAGACATGCAGACTTCCTGAAAAAGATTTTTCAAAGAAACATATTCAACCCTAAACTATTCCACAATTTAATATAGCGGACGGACTCCATCCATGATTGATCTTGTGAAGCAGACGGCCTGCAGTAGTGGAGAGTAGGTTTAACTGAAGGGTGTGAAGCTATCACAGGATCTGTGCTGCACAAGGCAGCCTGTGAAGGAAGGGAATTGTTATAGGTGTCGTGAGATTACAATGAAGGTGAAACAATCAACTATTATCTTACAATGACACAAAACAAACGATAGTTGTACATTGGGATTCCATTCAAGTGCGAGAGTACTTGAGCACTATTCAGTTTGACAGATCACATAGAGCTTAAAACAATTTACCAATGAAGCCTGAGTTTCACGGGACAGTATTGCAAGGAAAATCAGGTCTGAGAGTACATTGAATCTAGTATTGTTACTGTTTTTAAGATATGGTCACAAAAATGCTAGGAAATGTTCCATATTTTCCATAACATAGATCTCATCCACAGAAAATATCATATGAATGATATTTTATTTTTAATTGATAACTGTTTCTCTGTTAAGTTCTTAAAATCTAAACACAAAACACTTAATGAAGGTTGTATTTGTCGAATATATGGTAAGAATAGATCATTTGAGTGTCAGGCTCACAAATTCATTTGGAGTCCATATGAAAAAACATGAATAGTTGAAATACTAATTGGACTAACATTTCAAAAAATAAATATTTAAAAATTGCAAATTGCACCTGCTGAAATAGTGACACAGTCTTTTGTTCTGTGTTTTAAGACTCTTGAATAATTAAAGCTAACAATGCCTGATTGACTGTCATATGAGCTGTTAGAGTGCAACAAGGCAGACATCTGAGGAAGTTTGTGAAAGGAGCTTAGCTCCGGGTACTTGCTTCCTGCAGATGTCCAGTCTCAACACTGAACCTTCACATCAAAACATGCGTCTGCTCGATGTCCAGTCTCAACACTGAACCTTTAC
The DNA here is from genome assembly GCF_003918875.1 of Haliotis rubra. Lineage (NCBI taxonomy): Eukaryota > Metazoa > Mollusca > Gastropoda > Lepetellida > Haliotidae > Haliotis > Haliotis rubra. The sequence continues at coordinate 125,323 of NW_025765050.1, read as the reverse complement.
AACAAACATGCGTCTGCTCAATGTCCAGTCTCAACACTAAACCTTAACAACAAAACAAGAGTCTGCTCAGCTAACGAAAGCAAAAATGTTATTGACTTGTTTTCATATGTGCCACAGAATTCTTAATCATAAGAAAAATACTGTCTGTTTCCAAAACACAAAGGAAAATCAGCTCATTGGTAGCATTTTAATCATCTGTTGAGATAAGGTGTTTGTGTGTAACTGATGAAGAAAATCCTATTCTAATAGAAGCATGAAATATCATCTTCAAATAATATTTTGGTTGATGAAGTACACATTTGTGTAAATTGTAGGAAATGTCACTGTTTGACAATGCTGTAAGAAAATAACAACAGACATATTTGTGAGTCAGCATGTACTTACTCATGATGTGTGAATCCAGCAAGGTAAGACAAAACACCTTGAGTAAATCCCTTGAGCTGGCTCAAGCCACACAGTATCCATACACTGACTGCAATCACCACAGATCAAACACAGATCAAATCGAGATAGATTTCCTTCTATCAATGATTAGGTAATGAGAGGTCAGAAAATAAACAAACATTGTTACACCTGGCGAGACGTCTCGTTTGTACAGGTGAGCCTTGAACACATGGCCACCTCACTACAGGTAGTCTCTCAGCCTGTCAATCAATTCTCCATTACCCCAGCGCTCAGACGCTTCAACAATGAAGCGAGGACGTCTTATGAAGGCCTTGTTCTCTGTGAAGGACTTACAAAGGTCTTGGACAACCATTGGTCAATTGTGCATCAGAGAGAGGTTTAGGCAGTACCCTGACTGTGGTTCGACTCAAGTAGACTCAACACTCCAGTTCCCTGGCCATCCTTGAATATCCTGAAGTATGGATGACACTGTGACTCAACTTCTTTCATTTTTCAGCGATGTTGCTGCCCTTCAAAATGTTGTATTAGTTGGTGTCAGGTTTCCAAATGGCATAACCATCCATGAGTAGGTCAGTGCTGTATTTAGCTGTCTTCTGACATTCTGGCTGTCAGATAAGACAGAGCTGAATTATGGATTACCACGACAACAGCATATCAATCTTCACACATGCTCTGCATAAAAGTGTCAAATATTCAATCTCACCTACCAAGGTGACATGTTCCTTCTTAACAAAAAATAAAACTTCATCTGTGAAGCTGACAAATAATTCGAAATAATTATGAACACTTTCTTGTTCAAATGAACACAAGTCTTTCAATATTTGTTGAACATTGTTCTTCTCTCGTAGTTTCCATGGTCGAGTTTTCTGTCAGAAACTTAAACAGAGCTGGCATTGGGTCAGAAGAAATCGCATGAACTATGGTCAATACTGATCCTTCTTGACCAGTGTAGGGCAAGCACATCGATACGTGAGAAGCGCTTGCATTCGAGTGGTCAGTTGACAACCCACTTGACCCTGTGAAGTCAATAATGATTATTGGGCAGTGACTGACGTCTGCTGTTTCATAACTTAATGACGTCTGCTTGGCACTTTCAACTGAATAAGCTCAACTAATCTATCAGACAGTATGATACATGATGGGCGACTGGCCACTCAGCACTGATAGACTTCATAACACTGCCAGGAATGGTAATTGCAGAATTCTCTACACCTCACGATATCTCCGCAAATCACCACTCAATGACTACACATCAAACAGACAAGTTGCAGCAAATTTCCTTACATCACAAATTCAATCATACGCAGGCTCTTTCCTCGTTGAGAGAGTGGTTCATCATTGATCATACCTCCAGCGGAAATCAGAATAAACCATGTGCCAAACTGCCTTTCTATATCTCCATCTCCTGTCTTGAACAAACTCTACAACAAATTTTCCTAATGTGACTTCAAAAGGAAAATAGCTGATCAAGGCAAACTGAACACTTGAGACTATTATTCAGTCTTATGCATCCATATAAGTTGTCACTTGATCTCTCACGTTTTCCATCATCAAATTTGTTCCGGGATCTGGTACATTTTTCTCAATGATTTCACAAGAAAAGAGCTCAAAGGCTCAAATCCACTGACTGACGCTAAAAACCTCCTCTGTAGCTGCTCAGTGTAAAAACTGTCCCACGAGGAACAAGCAAACTGCAGACAACAGAGCAGACGCCAACAGCAGACTATCACCAGCAGACGGACAAACTGAAATCAAAGGTGATCATCCCTAGCCTCTGGCCAATCTGTCCTCTCATCATCTTATCTTCTTATGTCCACTTAACTGACCATAGGGCCATAAACCACAGTCATGTAGTCTAACATTAGAAGTCCGAGTGGACAGTCCCGCCAAACAAAGCAAGTATGGTTGCCCCTGGTGTTTGGGCAGACAACGGGATGGTTTGGATAGCCCACCGTATCAGCCTTTGAACTGCATAAGCCATTAGATAAATCCTGCCTCCAGGTAACATGGCCCATGTGAAACGGCTACCTCCCTAACCGTGTGTGCACCCGCGTGCGTGGAATGTCTGCCACGCAACCTTACACACACAATAGATATGCACACTCCTTGACAAATTTTCTTGCAAGACTTGAGACATTTTATATTTCGGGACATTTCAATGATAAAGGGAGAATTTCCTCACATAATGAAAGTCAATTGGCTGTGATCATCACATTGAATTTGGCAAATATTTAAGAAGGAATTTGTATTCAATGAAGTCAACCTTTTCTCAAAATCTTTCCCAGTGATGGCCACAAGCTGATAAAGCCACATGGGCGAGTGCACATCGTGAAAGGACATTTACGGAAGGCATTATTGTTATCAATTCGATCATTATTAGTAAAGTGTTCTAAATTAAGGCTTGCCGATCTTGCTTCAGTTAACAAGCTAAAGCACCAACAATGGTGGTAGGAAAACCTCATATGTTTAATTGTGATATAATTCACAAATGAAAGCATAATGGCAACATTTCAACATAAGGCCATAATAAAATAATTGTTCGATTTTCAACCAGATTTTTTAAGAATATGTGACATGGCAGGGTTGGAATGAGTCCAAATGTACTACCCAGGTTCCTGACCTACTAACTGAGACTATCATAGTTCAAAATATAGGTCTCAAGAGCTGGGCACAAAAGACTGAGAATTGTTTACTTGTAGCTATGGCTAACACTGTACAGATTCACACATAAAACAATCAGATCATGGTAGCGGCCTAACCCGTGCTGGGATTCGAACCACGGACCTTCTGATCAGAAGTCGGACGCCTTGTCCACATGACCAAGGAGGTTAACCCCGTCAGCAAGCTGACAAGGTAAGGATGTCATCAGTGGGATGACTCCACGCCCTGCTACACATACACTAAAGCTTCATCTATACACAAACATATTGAAGTAACAAGGAGTGAGTGAGTGAGTGTATAAGTAAATGAGTTGGGTTTTAGAGTGCTTTTAGCAATATTCCAGCAATATCATGGCAGGGGGCACCAGAAATGGGCTTCACACATTGTACCCGCGTGGAGAATCGAACCCGGGTCTTCGCCTTGACGAGCGAATGCTTTAACCACTAGGCTACCCCACCACCCCAGGAATGTGTAGAGAGAGAGAGAAATGCAACTTGTAGTGTAACCATAGTGTTTAAATGTTATAGTCACCAAAACAATGCATCTCGAGTCATAGATGGTCTACTGTGTACCACTCATGACCAACCCGACCAGTACCTGTTTCCTGTCCCAGACATACAAGTCTCGGACATACAAGTCCCAGACACACAAGCCCCAGACATACAAGTCCCCAGACACACGAGTCCCAGACATACAAGTCCCAGACACACAAGTCCCCAGACACACAAGTCCCAGACACACAAGTCCCAGACACACAAGTCCCAGACACACAAGTCCCCAGACACACAAGTCCCAGACACACAAGTCCCCGACACACAAGTCCCCGACACACAAGTCCCCAGACACACAAGTCCCAGACACACAAGTCCCAGACACACACAGACAACAAGTCCCCAGACACACAAGTCCCAGACACACAAGTCCCTGACATACACACAAGTCCCCACACACAAAGTCCCCAGACACAAGTCCCTGACACACAAGTCCCAGACACACAAGTCCCCAGACACACAAGTCCCAGACACACAAGTCCCCCAGACACACAAGTCCCAGACACACAAGTCCCAGACATACAAGTCCCAGACACACAAGTCCCCGACACACAAGTCCCAGACACACAAGTCCCAGACATACAAGTCCCAGACACACAAGTCCCAGACACACAAGTCCCCAGACACACAAGTCCCAGACACACAAGTCCCAGACACACAAGTCCCAGACATACAAGTCCCAGACATACAAGTCCCAGACATACACATTTCTAAACGAATGCATGAAGCATATAACTTTATTGCAACACTTCTTGTTTATTGCATGGAGCAAAATTTCAATGACAAAGGTATGTTTCCTTGTTTTCTTAATTGGGGTGTTTTGAAAACAAACAACATTTTCCCATATTACCCAAACAATTCACAAGTGTTGGCAGATAAATAGAGGCTCATCTAATGTTGACATGCGATGAGAAATCACTGTCCAGCTTTTGAAAACTTATGCGTCTATACTAAACAGCTTTTGAAAACTTATGCGTCTATACTAAACAGTGACATTAAGAGTTACAAAGTTTATTGTGAAGGTTTGTCAATTCAGAATGTAATTAAAGATTCACAAAAGAAATAATAGAACTGGATTGAGGAATATGCAAAACAATCATCCCACAAAACTCCAATATCTAACCTTGCACCTTTATAAACCTAATTTGTGGCAACCTTTTTAATGTTATACTGAAGATAAAACATTTCCCATTAAACTTGAAGACAGCATGAAACATGGCTTGACTGATAACCAAAATAAAATAAATATATGGATACCACTTGCATATTCGTCAGCTGTGATGCAGTGGGAAGTCACACACATACCACTAATTATCATCTGAAGTTTTTCAAAATCCCCCAAACTATCACATGAATATGGATTCAAATTGTTCCAGGGCATTCTGTTGCAGATAATTGCAGGAAGATATGGGCAAAACCTAAGAAAGGCACATAAGAAACTGTGATTCCACTCTCAGAGGTAACAGCTCGCTGTTTGTGTCAGCACTGAGGATGTGATCGATGTGCAGCTCCAATCCAAGGTACAGATGAATTTACTGTGTAAACTGGTCAGACACTATACTTGTATTTTCTCCACACTTCCTCTCCATCCGTCTTCCGACAGACGCCCAGAGGTAACACAATACCGTGAGGATTCTGCTAATGAAAATTAATGCTTCATGATGGTGATACAAGCATCATCAAAATACCCTGCTTCAGGAGATGTCGTGTACTTACTAACTATCATGTTTTCTACACAGGGCATTTTCTGGGGACAATATAAGGTTATACACTGGCTGGGGTATAACAGCAATTCTGTGGCTTGGTCAGCCTGCTTCAGGAGATGTTGTGTACTTGGTAACTATCATGTTTTCTACACAGGGCATTTTCTGGGGACAATATAAGGTTATACACTGGCTATCATAACTGGGCTTGGTCAGCCTGCTTCAGGAGATGTTGTGTACTTACTAACTATCATGTTTTCTACACAGGGCATTTTCTGGGGACAATATAAGGTTATACACTGGCTGGGGTATAACAGCAATTCTGTGGCTTGGTCAGCCTGCTTCAGGAGATGTTGTGTACTTGGTAACTATCATGTTTTCTACACAGGGCATTTTCTGGGAACAATATAAGGTTATACACTGGCTGGGGTATAACAGCAAATCTGTGGCATGGTCAGCCTGCTTCAGGAGATGTTGTGTACTTGGTAACCATCATGTTTTCTACACAGGGCATTTTCTTGGGACAATATAAGGTTATATACGGGCTGGGGTATAACAGCAAATCTGTGGCATGGTCAGCCTGCTTCAGGAGATGTTGTGTACTTGGTAACCATCATGTTTTCTACACAGGACATTTTCTGGGAACAATATAAGGTTATACACTGGCTGGGGTATAACAGCAATTCTGTGGCTTGGTCAACCTGCTTCCAGGAGATGTTGTGTACTTGGTAACTATCATGTTTTCTACACAGGGCATTTTCTGGGAACAATATAAGGTTATACACGGGCTGGGGTATAACAGCAAATCTGTGGCTTGGTCAGCCTGCTTCAGGAGATGTTGTGTACTTGGTAACTATCATGTTTTCTACACAGGGCATTTTCTGGGGACAATATAAGGTTATACACGGGCTGGGGTATAACAGCAATTCTGTGGCTTGGTCAACCTGCTTCAGGAGATGTTGTGTACTTGGTAACCATCATGTTTTACACAGGGCATTTTCTGGGAACAATATAAGGTTATACACGGGCTGGGGTATAACAGCAATTCTGTGGCTTGGTCAGCCTGCTTCAGGAGATGTTGTGTACTTGGTAACTATCATGTTTTCTACACAGGGCATTTTCTGGGAACAATATAAGGTTATATACGGGCTGGGGTATAACAGCAATTCTGTGGCAGGTCAATTCTTCAGTGGCTTGGTAACCATCATGTTTTCTACACAGGGCATTTTCTTGGGGACAATATAAGGTTATATATGGCTGGGGTATAACAGCAAATCTGTGGCATGGTCAGCCTGCTTCAGGAGATGTTGTGTACTTGGTAACTATCATGTTTTCTACACAGGGCATTTTCTGGGAACAATATAAGGTTATACACTGGCTGGGGTATAACAGCAATTCTGTGGCTTGGTCAGCCTGCTTCAGGAGATGTTGTGTACTTGGTAACTATCATGTTTTCTACACAGGGCATTTTCTGGGAACAATATAAGGTTATATACGGGCTGGGGTATAACAGCAAATCTGTGGCATGGTCAGCCTGCTTCAGGAGATGTTGTGTACTTGGTAACCATCATGTTTTCTACACAGGACATTTTCTGGGAACAATATAAGGTTATATACTGGCTGGGGTATAACAGCAATCTGTGGCTTGGTCAGTCTGCTTCAGGAGATGTGTACTTGGTAACCATCATGTTTTCTACACAGGGCATTTTCTGGGGACAATATAAGGTTATACACTGGCTGGGGTATAACAGCAATCTGTGGCTTGGTCAGTCTGCTTCAGGAGATGTGTACTTGGTAACCATCATGTTTTTTTCACAGGGCATTTTCTGGGGACAATATAAGGTTATACACTGGCTGGGGTATAACAGCAAATATGACTTGGTCAGCCTGCTTCAGGAGTTGTCGTGTACTTAGTTGCCATCATGTTTTCTACACAGGACATTTTCTGGGGACAATATAAGGTTATACACTGGCTGGGGTATAACAGCCAATATGTGGCTTGGTCAGAGAGACAATATAGGGGAATCCAATCATGCTATTACACACCACGGCTGACTGCCTCCATAAGGTCTCAATGAGGTTTTCACATGGGCTTAACTGTCAAACAGCTCACCGAATATGATAATGTTTTTTTCAAAGGGCAAAATGTCAGTTTCAAAGGGTTTTCTCTCAATTTATTGAGCAAAGGGTATTGTCCAACCTCCATAACAAATTGTTGATTTTGAACCTTGTCAAAAGCATATGGTGTTTTCACATGATTACAAACACATGCTTACTGTCCTTGAGGGGACTCACACCTTGGAGTTGTGATGGAGTCATTACACCATGGAGATGTCGGCAGGGTCGAGGGGGAGCGTGGAACACACCATGTGGGAGGGTGTTGAAAGGGTATCAACAAGGGGGAATTGTTTTAGTAGATGAATGGAAAAAATATTTTGGAAGGAAAATGAAGGAGTTGTGACAAGTAGAGGAACTGGTGAGTGAGTGAGTGAGTGAGTGAGTGAGTGAGTGAGTGAGTGAGTGAGTGAGTGAGTGAGTGAGTGAGTGAGTGAGTGAGGAGTGAGTGAGTGAGTGAGTGAATGAGTGAGTGTTTAACCTCACATCGGCAATATATCAGCCTTATCATGACAAGAACTTCTACATTAATAATACATAGACAGAATAAAAACCGATCATTGATGGCCAGTACGGCAAGAAGATTATCACAAATATGATTTATAACTAGATGGGACCATTTAATAATATACATAAAAGGTGATCAGGGGGTGGAAGAAGGTGGTCTGGAGAACGTTAGGGGATGGATGGGGTGGCAGTCTGAACAAGGAAGGTGTAGGTGTGGGAATTGTGGGGGTATGGGGAAGAAAGGAGCTGAAGAAGGAATAGGGTTGGGTTGGAGTTTGTGGTGTAGGGTAAAGATAGGCAAAACGTGGGGTTAATAATGGGAAATGATGGGGTTTGAGGAAGGGGTATGGAAATGTTGGAATGGAAGAAGTCACACAATCTTCAATACAGTATCCATTATGACAAAAACTTGTAAGGAAAGGTCTAACAGGACAAGAGATATCTGTCAAGGACATTTTTGGTAAGGACTAAACAAAAAATGAAGTAAGAAATCTATGGTAACATTTAGCAGTGGGCATGGTAACAACCACTACTAACTTTTCTCCATACGTTGATATGAAACAATTAAACGGTTATCTTTCTCAACAATGACCTTTTACAACCTGAAACAAAGATCTTTCCTTTGTCGTTGTGAAACAAATCAACAGATATTACATACAGTTCAGTCAATGGCAGAAGGCAGGAAGTGGCAGGAAGTTGCAGGAAATGGGAGATGATAGCCATGAAGAATACATGGAATACTTTGTCAGTAATAGTGCCAAAGATGCAAGGCCCACTGTCAATCCATATATATCGATATGGTGACTTGCTATGTTTTCAACACTAATAACATTTAGCCTCAATTATCCCCTCTACAAAACTATTGGCACATTCTAGCTCCAATAGATTGCCTGTTTGACAGGTGATGATAATCCTATTTGATGCAGCAGATATTTTTGCTACTTTATCAGCGGAGCTGATCTTTTGAGATAATGCTTGCCTACCACATATCAATACTCAATAAACTTTTCTCAGTTTTTGTTTTGTTGTACCATTCAGAGTGTAATATAAGCAACAATGTATTTATTCATTTAGTTTTTCTAACAAGTAACATTTCCTAATGGTGCAACATCAATTATTCAGACGGCCTAGCTGAAATATTGACATCAATTTTTATCAACAATAGTCATTTGTTTTGTGCAAACTCTTTGAAACTGATGCATTAGTTCTAAGTCCTGCAAACAGGAAATATACATAAATGGAGCATAAGGGATCAATAGTCTATTTGTTGTCAACGTAAACATGCATGTGGGAGGTATACCAAGATTAAGTCTTATCTACAACACAAATTGATCCTGTATTGGGGGATTCAGTGGGCTCATTGATACAGAAACCATATACCGGTATCAGTTTATGGCATCTCCCAAATAGCCGCAACACAATCTTCTCAGCTTTCCAAGATCTGAGGCAAACAAAATAATATATCTGTTTCAGGTATAATAAGGCCACTTATATAGAGGTGAACTCCACACCACAGGGACATTCTCTAATCGCATACAGCATAATGGACATTATTTCCCCAGATAGCCCAAGCTGCTGAATTGATAGATGGCTAATAGCCATGTGACCTCTCCCATCGGGTACCCATTTTCTGCAGGGTGAACACAGTCAATTTGAACAAACTCACTTGCCTAAAGTGAAACCACATGTATCACATGTGCTTTGTTGTCAAGCAGGACAGAAGTCTCAGGAGTGAAGTTGCCAAACATGGTCACCCATCCAAGGACTCTCTGACTTCAACTAACACAAGACCACATACCAGGTATCTTGCCTTTCAGTTTATAAAAACAGAATAAATAATTAACAAAACTTTGTTTATATTCATGTATATACATTTAACTATATTTATATGAAAGAATCGATTGGTCCCATCTTCTATTGTGTTGTATTGATGAGACGAGACATGTGTCTGATAGAAAGCAAAACAAAGAGTGACACAGTTACCAGAAACACTTATGATCATTTGCTTGACCAACATAACAGGCCCAGTGGTGTGACCTTGAATGTAGAAAACCTTATAGATCGTAGTTTCTATAAGATGTAGTAAATACTGCGAAGTGTTCACTGTGGAGACAGCTATTGTGAACTAAATGAGCCAGTGTTTGTCCAGCAATATGGAGTAAGAATTTCCAATAGTTGTCCCACGTGTCCACTGTGAGTAGGGAGTTGTTGAGTCCTGTGATCAATGGGTCTATGGTTCCATGGCCCTAGGCCTATGATACAGCTCGCTGGACACTGAGAAAATAAATTGTAGAATAAATAGATATTCTACTAAGTTGGGCATTCTTCCACCTAATTTCCTGCCTGTCATTTGTCATTGGTAAAGATATATCACCGATCTATTACTTGCTCTGTGGGTAGGCTGGACGTTCCTCTTGGGTTATCGACCACGACCACGCACTACAGATCACCACATTCTTACTGGACATCTCTGATCACATCTTTAATATTTCATTTGTCATCATCATGACTACGTTAATACCAACACCTATTTATTAAATATATTTCTGGAATCAAAATAAATTTTCTGACAAAAAAATCTAACAATATTGACAATGTTTCGTATTACATATGGCTGAAATGTTCCGCAACAGGATGAATTTGGTAAGCTTTATGACATATCGAGTTCCATATGAAAATAAGTAGAACATTATTTGTAGACCGAGCTCATTACCCAGGAGGAATAACATCTCAAAATATGGTCATTACAATGTTTTTGCACAAAAATCCTAGTTTATAGGTATTATTTTCTAATCAAAATGTTTTTCTTTGAAATATTTATTTCCTCTGAAAAAAGGTCATATGAAACCATATTCCATCTTTAATGTCTGAAAATAGCATGGTTGAAGAGAACGGCCGTTATTACCTGCCATTACCCTGTCACATGTCATCGATTAACTGGTGGTGATCCTCTTTCATGGATTTTAAACATGCCTCAAAGTCTCCAGTGTGACAGTGTACTTATTATCCCTCGTTTTCAAAGATACTCGAGGAGCATCCTCATTCAAACAACTTTCTAAAGGAACACAAAAGGTATCTATTATCCGCTTTGTTATTTCCTAAGCATAACCTTGGAGACGCCACCTACATGTCTAATGGACAAAGGTCATCGGCCACAGAATGGTCAGCATGTGAGTGGGAGGGGAATACAGGCAATATTGCCCTGGACTGTTTGTACAATGTCTTGGAGCAGTCACAACTGTTATGTAAACCAAGGTCATTAATGGCGTTACATCATTTTATCACCAGTGTGAATGGCTTTATTACAGTCCATTAGGGCAGGAATTTATGTGGTGTCTGACAAAAGTCTCCAGATACACACTGTTGGAGAGTGGAGTGGACGTCTGCAGCGGTCACACTGATTGCTGGATTGACCTGCTGTTATGAAGGTTTAATTGCACTCCGGTCTGTCTTATGGTTGAGCAAGTGTAATTGTCATAAATATCTCTGCTTTGATACCAGCATACAGATATATTCACATATGGAAATTAGTATTCTTTACTCTTAATTTTCTGAACATTAAAATATTTAATTTAGGTCAATAACAATAATTTTGTCATAGATTGACAATGATGGGAAACATTAATATATGCATAATTAGTTTATTGTGTTACTTTTCATATTCATATTTCGTAATGTCATTAAGGGTCTAAATGTTGACAAATAAGACTGAACAGATACTTTGTGCCAATTTTACAGTTGATCCTATTATAGATTTAGCCATTGCAACTAAATACAAGGAAATTGTTAACAAAATTCCTCGTTGAATTTTAAAGTTTGGTGATTACAAACCACAACTTTAAGTCTAATGTGGTTAATACAACACAATATATCATAATATCCTTGTAATATCCAATTCATACCTTGTATTTTGATGTTCTTTATCTGTTTTTAAGATTCACTTTGATTCCAAGATGTAACCTGTAATATGAAGCCGTGTCAACTATGTTGTGGATTTTTTCATGATTGGTCTGAAAACTGACACAGATAACAACTTCTTAATTGATTGTACAAAACTTTCAGGGCTACATTTTGTTTATGGACAACTGTTTTATTCAGTTCTTCTACACTATTTCTGAACAAAGAAGTCGCTATCCATAAACTGTGTCGACTTTGTCGTCAGTTATTATCACACAATACGTCTTCCCCCATAACTAGGAAATGATGAAAGGCAAGATGGAGCCCTGAGATGTTGTTCCGAACAATAAAAAAGTTGTTATCCACTAAGTTTTCAAGCCTTCATTGTTCCTTGACCTATCAAAGACCTGAATATGGTAGGGTTTTAGTATTCTGTTTCTCTAAATATCCCTGGGTACAGAATGCACCTGACAACCCTGGTTGAAATGACACAGAACCAGACAAGAGTCTGGCTGATCTGCAGTACCTCACCAGCCTCCCCACTCCAACACCTGGACAGAGAGGGATCGTGAGAAAGGCTTCAAGATGGCCGCTAATGATACCAGGTTATAATTTTCCAATTGAACAACTCCAGAATGGTAATGTGGAGGCAATGCTGGGTCAGGATGTAACATATTAACCAATTTCATGGAGCACAAGGTCCGATTGTCAGACTGATGCTACCTTTGTCATGGTTTAACACACCAGTGTAATAGTTCCAACACTCCCTCTAATTGTCTGTCTGGCCCACAGACTGTGGATGGTCTCCACAACACAAGACCACTGAAACTGAAACTCACAAAAAGACATGCTGAACCTTTTTTAGACATATCCATCTAACATTTATCAATGTAATAATAGTTCTGGGACAAAACTCGGTGGATTCTTTTTCATATTATCATAACACTTGTGTTCATATAAACAAAATATCCACCTTCCAATATTCACGTCTGCCATATTATCTGAGTGTACTGTGCAGAACTGGCATTCAGAACTTTCATTATGATAACTTCTTCTGATGCTTGAAAAGTACAGATGAAGGGGTTATACTTGCATGGTATTAACAATTAATGAAGAAAGGCACGACTGTCTATTAGTAGCTATTTATACTACTCTATCATAGAATACAAAATGTTAGAAAAGGTCGATATGATATTGAAGATATTGAGAAAAACTGCCCAAGGCATTTAAAATGAAAATCATTATTTTCCATAGTCCTTTATATGCCAAAAAAAACACCTGACATTATCACATTACATAAAGACGTTTGAAGTCTCTATTTGTAACCGAATACACTGAAAGATTATTCATGTTCTGAAAATATTTGTCCATATAAAATGTGGTGATATGATGTAAATATGTATTTCATGACTGAACAGATGATAGGTAAGTTAGCTGAGAAACAACAATCGATTGATTACCTGCTGGGCTAATTGTCTACCCTACCTCTATGTACTTTGTTTTCATGTTACCATAACAACTGCATTTGTTTTACAATTTACCTGCTTTATATAACACCATATGGCGATTTGTTCATGTGACTGTTAATTGGCCTGTCATGTCATAACAGATGACTGACTGACTGACTGACTGACTGAGTTTGGTTTTACGCCGCTTTTAGCAATATTCCAGCAACATCACGGCGGGGACACCAGAAATGCATAACAGATGAACTATGGTCACACCACAAAATATAAAGGTGTTCTATCATGTATTTTGAGTGGTATATTATGCACACTCTAAGTTTTTCATTGGATTTTCTGTCAAAACCAAGATTTCTTCATTTGATGATCTACATGTCTGACATCATCCCTGTGACATCGCAACATCACTACAGTGTCAACCAGTTCAAGTCATCCTCAAATGAGCACAAGGCACAAGGTGCTGTTGTACAAAGCGAACTTAGCGCTACGGTGACCTAACTCTCATACCATAACATAGACTTATGGTAGTCTTAGAAGCTAAGGTGACCTAACTCTCATACCATAACATAGACTTATGGTAGTCTTAGCGCTAAGGTGACCTAACTCTCATACCATAACATAGACTTATGGTAGTCTTAGCGTTAAGGTGACCTAACTCTCATACCATAACATAGACTTATGGTAGTCTTAGCGCTAAGGTGACCTAACTCTCATACCATAACATAGACTTATGGTAGTCTTAGCGCTAAGGTGACCTAACTCTCATACCATAACATAGACTTATGGTAGTCTTAGCGCTAAGGTGACCTAACTCTCATACCATAACATAGACTTATGGTAGTCTTAGCTCTAAGGTGACCTAACTCTCATACCATAACATAGACTTATAGTCTTAGTCTAAGGTTATTTTGTACAAAGGCATCCAGGTCATTTGTTGAGTGACTATGGTTAATGCCAGTGATATTAAGTGGGAGACACGAGAAATGGGCTTATGTGGGGATTCAAACCCAGGTCTTCAACAAGGCTAACCCTACTAATCCCCAGGTTGGTTAGTCGTCGAAACTAATTTGACTGAAGTCATAAAAATACCTCCATCATCTACTGACTCAAGTTACTGCTTCAGTTCAATCTGCCAGTCAGTGGTTACTATTGTTACAATGTTCCATGTTCCCAAATTACATACTTCCATCCACTGGAAATGAGCATGGGAGCCTACAGAATGGTCTCCCTTTCAACAAACAACTTGTACATCTTCAGTGATATTAGGTCCTTTAAAGCAGTAAAATAATAATACCTGAATGTATATCAACTTCCATGACACGCTGGAAAGGACACGCTAAAATAAACAATTTAATATAATATTTGGCAACATTTGGCCAATAATCCTTGTTTGTTCAGGTGAGGCTTAGAAATATAAGAGAGACTGATGTGTCAACAATTGTACGGCCCACGCCTCGACCAATCACTTCCTGGGTTTACTGCTGAGATGTCAACTATGTACATATGGATGGAGGATACAGACAACAGTCACTTATCCCTCAGTAAATATGTACCAAGTATATCTCAAACATTCCATGTTAGTCTCTAAAACACACCAATATGTTGACAATATGGAGGAATAGAGCACCCCTTTCACTGGCCATGAGAAGCATCACACAGTTTTCAACTTGTGAATATGATGGAGCTGTGAAATATTACGGCTCTATCAGTTGAAGATAACTGAAAAGGTTTCAGCGCCTGTGAAGATTCTGTGTTACAATAGGTCCCCAGAAACCTCTGTTTGTCATGTGAGGTGACTTAATGGATTGGGTGGTCAGGCTCGGTGACTTTTTGGATGTGTGTTATAGTACCCACGGGACATTGGCTGGAATATGAATAACTGGTTTGTCTAGTCCAGACTCGGTTGTTTACAGAAATATGGCTGAATGGGCAACAAATGACTCTGACATTGTGGAATCTGTGTGAGACAAACCAGAGTGTGAGTGAGTTTAGTTTTACGCCCCTTTTAGCAATATTCCAGCAATATCACGGCTGGGGGACACCAGAACAACACAGGACAAGTGTGAGTAAGTGTAGTTTTACAACACTTTTAGCAATATTCCAGCAATATCACGGCTGGGGGACACCGGAACGACACAAGACAGGTTCACATGAGGACACACAAGCCAATGTTAATGGCACACCGTTACTTCATATTCATGTGTTAAATCTATGTTTACATCCTCATAAAATGAGCAATTAAGTATTCAGTACCTTTTATATCTAAAATATTCTTAAAGGATGTGTCTCAGAGACTCCATTTGATAACGATCAAATAGACACATAAACACATCTCAGGGAGAAGATCTTCACGGAACATACATATTTATGGAAAGGGTCATAAATCATACATATAGCGTGTAGGGATTAACTCTACATCCATCATCCCATCAGTGCAGGTTTATATTGGTCTTCAGCAGCCACTGCTTGTTGTAAGTGGTGACAAATGGTGGCCATGATTGCAGACCTGGTGGATGCGTGTCATGGTATCCCAACTACATAGATCGATGGTCACAATGTCAATCACTGGATTGCTTGGTACAGATTTATTTTTACAAATCGCTACATTGTAGGGTATGGTGTAAGATATTTCTAGCAATATTGTGGGAGATGTGATGTAAAATGGGCTTCAGACCTGGAACTGAGCTAGCTCAAATTGGAACAAGCCTAGGTCACACTGGACCCAAACGAAGTCACATTGACCCAAACGAAGTCACATTGACCCAATCTAGGCCATACAGGATTCATTAATCCTGTTTTAAACAAGACAACCACTGGCCTTCTCTAATGTCCTAAAGACATCAGTGGTAATTCTGGGATCATCTTCATCAGATATGACAGATGATGGGAAACAATACAAGGAATAGTTAGGGGAATACTTATTGAAAATTAACTTTGAAGACTGAGAAAAAAACCCATTCATTCTGGGAGGGTGAGTGTTTTCTAGAGGGCACTAGGGATGAAGTGTCATGACTCATTAAAAGATGATCACTTGATCCTCCCATATCCATAAAATATAATATTTTATCAGCATAATATTTACTCATATCTTGCCAAAAGAGGCAGAAGTCTGAATGTAAATGAATTAATGTATAATAACCAGAGAATAACTCATCTATAAACCTTAAAATGTGTAAAGCAGGTTTCATAGCCATAACTGAACTGAAACTGTGGAGTGTCAGACAATCCCAGCTCAGCCTGCCACTGAGAAGTCACCATGATAAGGGAGGTAACTCCTCAATACCAATGTGACATATGACACACAAGTAAAATCACTGCAGTGACTGAAGTGTTAATGTTTTTAACGCTAATGCAATGAGGCAACACCTTGAGCAAGCTGTGTATTGACAGAACTTACTCAGTATATGTAACGAAAACCAAAGATATGTCCACAAGGTAAAAGAACACTATTTTGTAACATGTACCCAATATACATCCATGAGATAACGTTACAGTTTTGTTACATGTACCCAAGATACATCCACAGGATAAAGGGTAATATTTGAGTTATAAAACATGCACCCAATATACATTTATGAAATAAAGGGAACTTTCTCAAACCTCCTATCTGACATCAAATGTACCAAAGATCCAATGATCATATGTGTTTTCTTTATAATAACAAAACAAGGTCTTGCATGACATCAAATGTACCAAAGATCCAATGATCCTCAATACAGCTATATACAACACCTACCAACAAGGGGACTGCTTCGTCCAGGGATGGGGCTGCTGCTGGCGGAGGAATGGGGGCTGCCATATCTCCTGTTGTCTGCTGGGTCCGTTATGCCATCGCTGCCGTACTGGAGGAAGATCTTAACCTCCTCTTCCTCTGTTCCATGAGCCTCCAGCAAGATGGACATGTTCTCCTCTGGGTTGATCTCCCGCTCTGTGAAAGACACACACATTGTATTCTTCCCTTGATTCCTTTGTCACATATGTAGAGTTTCTAGAGTTTCTAGAGGTGAGGTGGGGTGAGGCGAGGCAGGGTGAGGTGAGGAGGGTGAGATGAGGCGGGGTGAGGCAAGGTGGGGTGAGGTGAGGTGGGGTGAGGTGAGGCAAGGAGGGTGAGGTGAGGTGGATGAGGCAAGGAGGGGTGGGGTGAGGGTGAGGCGAGGTGGGCTGGGGTGGGGTGGGGTGGGAGGTGAGGTGAGGCGGAGTGGGGCGAGGCGGGGTGAGGGGAGGCGGCAGTTTACCATTGAAGACTTCCACTTAATTGCAATATATATTTGTATACATACACACACACACATGCACAGAAGTCCAACACCATTGTGTCAAACTTCATGTTGACATTTCCTTTTTAGTCACCATTTAGCAGTTGTATCAAACCTCAGATGTCTTGAAGTATTTGCATAGATCCATTGAACTTCAGCACACCATGTTTGACTATGTAATCTCTAGAGACATATATATCTTGCCAACTAGTTGTTCTTATAACCTTCTTGGGTAACAAGAAGTAACAAGAAGTTTAGTGTGAAGTTTAGTGTGAAGTTTAGTGGTGATTCAACCAACAGCCATCTGCTCCTCTCCACACTCTGTCCACTAGGCTACCGAGGTGATTTTGTGAGAGTTTGTAAGTAACTGAGTGGAATGGACACATAACTCTTTCATCAATATTCAATTACTATCATGACAGTAGATCAGCTATATGCTTCAGGCATTGTATGGGTGTGTAAAATAGAGCTCAGGTCTTATGTAACATGAGGTGAGGTGTGGTGAGGTGAAATTGGGTTTAATGTCGCGCTGGAGAATATTTCGCTCATATGACGACGTGCATGCGTGTGTATGTGTACGTGCAGCTGCTTGTACTAGCCCAGACTGAATCTAGTTTTATAGTTCTAGCCCACTGAGATACCATGCCGCAATGAAGCATGAATACCCCACTCAGACACATTATACTGACTCCAGTCCTTGTTGTACCCATTAATGCCGAGTGCCAGGCAGGGACCAACAAGTACCATATTTTAACGTCTTTTGGTATGACGCGGTCGGGGATCGAACCCGCAACCTTCCGCTCTCCGGGCGGACGCTCTAACCACTACACCACGGGGGCGGTCTTTATGCAACATGAGCAAATGTGGGTTTCCTCACCACCCCAGATCATCTCTGAACTACTTTACGCTCATGACCGTATATTATACAACTAAAGCAGGGACACTTGTTCGTAATGAGTGAGTGAGTGAGTGAGTATAGTTTTACACTTGGATCACGGCGGGGGATACCACAAATGGGCTTCACACATTGTGGGGAAATTAACCCAGGTCTTCAGCATGATGAGCAGACACCATTACCCCACAGCCCCAGAATGCTGATGAAAACATCTGCAATCAGCAATAGTTCAGCTGAATAACAATGGCCTGTAAATAATAGAGTCTGGACCAGACAAACCAATGATTGATAACACGAGCACCAAAAATACAAAACAGCCACCATGTCCAATTTCCAATCCAATCTCATCAGCTCTGAATTAATCTCAGAAGTTAGATTACCCATTAAATGTTAAAAGAATTTACAGAATACATAGAATTAATCATGGGAGCATGTATTCCTGGTAGCCTGCCCTTCTGGCTTACCGTAGTTCTTCCATCTCTCCACCAGGCGGCAGTCCTGCACGCTGGGGTCCCTGACACAGTCGATGACATCTTGACCAGTGGAATCAGGGGTGACAGGAACCTCGACACTTGCCGCATCATCACCCAGGTGAACACGGAGAATAATCTGTGGAGAAAATATTCACATGTATTTTGTGTTGCACTGTGAAAGGGAGGTAACTTTACTCAGACTATTATCCCACTTTAACTCACTTTACTAATCTCAGAATTTTTGTCGACGTATGATAAAAGTTGTTTAACAAACGATGATAGATTCAAATCACCATTATTGGTTTGTATTACAAGGGGTGAGCGCAGTAGATGGAACAGTGAAACAAATGCATGCAGTACGTGATGAGCGTTAACTTAAACCAACACTACTTGTTCTTGATGTTTCATTTAAAGTGCATACCCCTTGTAATACAAACCAATAATAGCGATTTGAAACTATGATTGTTTGTTGAACAACTTTTATCCTAAGTTGAATAAAATTCTGAGATTTGAATGTTCAATTGGCAAGGTAAAATTATGAGGATTCGCAATCATAATTTCACTTTATTCGATTTACCTTTTTGTTTAGAGTGAAATTCATCGGTGTGTTTTCACTGCAAACAGACTATAATTGAAACTTAAACGATGATAAGAAAAGCAAACATCCAAATGTCAGCCAACACTTCTCCTTGTCCCAGTCTGTCCTACAGACCCCAGAGCATATATTAAATAAAACCTTTACCAAATCCTCTCTCATTTTCATCTCAACTGTAGCAGCCTTTAATAATTCCAATATCAACTGTAGCAGCCTTTAATAATTCCAATATCAACTGTAGCAGACTTTAATAATTCCAATATCAACTGTAGCAGCCTTTAATAATTCCAATATCAACTGTAGCAGACTTTTCTCTTTTCTTGACTGTAGCAGCAATTTCTCATTTATTTTTTGTCCTCTGTTGAGATTAGAAGACTTGATGGTTTCTTTTACCCTCACTTATAACACAACCTGGTGATACTTCTACTTCACCTTGTACTTAACTTTATTTTTTGGACAGTATGTTATCACAGTCCTTGACATGAACATCCTTGTCCCAACATTTACGTCTTAGACAGATGACTGGGTCAGTCCAAAAATGGAAACCAAAAACATGAATGGTTTTACTCAGAACAAACCGGAATGTTCAGTAAATCACTGATGAGCAACCAGATTACTAGAACAGCTCTCGTTTTCCCACTCACGTGGACCCAAATCTTGAATGAAGACAGGCTATCATGGCTGAATGCCAACATCACAATCTGAAGTTTCACTCACAAAAAGAACAGCTGTACTTTGACAGATAATCTGAATAACAGAAAGGTTTCTCAAAATCCAACCTGTGAGTGAGAGTAAGTGAGTGAGTGAGTGAGTGAGTGAGTGAGTGAGTGAGTGAGTGAGTGAGTATGAGGATTGAGTGCTTGTGCACTGTATGCCCAGTGAGTGAATCATGCATGGGTATCATGCAGAGTGAGTGAGTGAGTGAGTGAGTGAGTGAGTGAGTGAGTGAGTGAGTGAGTGAGTGAGTGAGTGAGTGAGTGAGTGAGTGAGTGAGTGAGTGGTTTCACCCCACTTTTAGCAATATTCCAGCAATATCATGGCGGCAATATCAGACCAGAAATGGGCTTCACACATTGTACCCAGGCAAACATAGGAACATACACAGTGCAAACGTTGATTCGAAACCACGATTTAAGGTTTTGACATGCCTGAGGAACATTACTCCGCACAACAAATTGCAGTGCCTTCACCGACGGAGCCACCTATGCCCCAAAACGTAAAACCTAACCTAATTGACTTACAAGGTGTGTGGCACCTAGCGCTACAGTCTCTCACTGCACCACACATCACACGCATTCTCTCACATGTTTTCAACAAATATTTTTGTATGACCTGACCCAGTTATTTTTTTGTAAAGACATCCCAAGTGCATTCATACCATCAATAACTGAGTGTAGACAGTCACAGCTCATAACCTATCCCAGCCTTGATCCAAGGCTCTCCTGAATGACAAGTCTATGGACGTATAGTAATTCTATCCTTATAACAGGTAGGTCTTGATAAGCGATAGTGAGGACGCCAGACTTTCATCAGGGCAAATAGTTTCTATTATTCATATTATCGGGAATTAAGGATTGTATTTATGAAAGTCTACCACTCTCCCTGAGTATCACAGCACTATAGGAGTACTGTGCTCGCTTGTTGAGATTATCAGCATACTTGGCTCAGTACCAGAACATAAGCCGTCAAAATAACTACCAGTATGTTTCCTGTCTCGGCTGCTAGCCGTGCAGTGACGTGAGCTTGTCTTCACACTAACTGATACATTTGAAATTAATCGACCACTACACATTTATAATGTATTAACAAAGTTCTGATAACTTAATGTATTCAAGTTAATGACTTGAATGATAAACTTTTACTTTGAATTTTTTTTCTGTAAAAGCAGTTATGATTGTCCCAAATTACAAAATACATGTACCGGTAACAGAATTTTCAAGCCAGTGCTCACACTTGCCAAGCATTCAGGGTAGCTGTTTTTATATCATGGTTCCACCAATCTGGCATGAAATGACTTGAATTTCTTTTTAACTGGATTAGAAAATGTTCATTATTAATGTGTTAATGCTTAAAAAATGTTCAAAGATAAAAAGTCAATGATATCATGTGTTCAGAGGTCATGATAACAGCACAGGATTTTGCAAGCAAATGATAAGTTCAAATATTTAAAGACAGATAAACATACATGATGTAGAGACAAAACATTGAGTGCAACTAGCGTTCATTGATAATGGATAGTGAAAAAATGAAGCCTATGAAAATGCATAATATATTTGATATTTGACAGATTTACAGACAAAGCTGAACCTTGGGGTTTTGAACCTGAACAGTGAGTGAGTGAGTTTAGTTTTTACACCGCACTCAGCAATATTCCAGCTATATGGCGGTGGTCTGTAAATAATCGAGTCTGGACCAGACAATCCAGTGATCAACAGCATAAGCATCGGTCTACGCAATTGGGAACCGATGACATGTGTCAACCAAGTCAGCTAGCCTGACCACCCGTCCTGTTAGTCGCCTCTTGTGGCAAGCATGGGTTGCTGAAGACCTATTCTACCCAAGATCTTCACAGGTCTTGAACCTGAACAGAAAAGTGGCGCCTAAATGTTTTCTGTTGCTATAACAAATTTAAGATCAAGGTAACTTGGGCACCATTGCAATATGATTATTTCATTTACATTCATGAGGAGAGGTGGCCCAGTGGTTCATGTGTTGGTTTGTTCAACACTCAGAAGATCTAACTATTATATTGTATACAGTTTGAGAATCCCACTGTGGTACACCATGAAACAGGTTCTAAACAGGGTGGGCAAGGTACTTATGGACTGACACTTTTACACCATCAAGTAGATTATTCTTGGAACCAGTGAAAATTAATCAATAACTCTGGCACTGTTGGAAAAGGCCAAAGTGTTTTTAAACACTGGCATAAACCAAACAACATGAAATTTGTTTCAATCTTATGACGACAATGATTGATGTCAGTTATACTAAGGTCAAGGCAAACATTCCAAGGCACTGTTCCATGAACATGCCTCAGCACTGACAGTCCTAACTGTATGACGTTGATTTAGACTTGCAACAACTGTGGTGCTAAGATGATAACACTCTCTGGTAAAACTAAACTCATGACAATCGTAACGCTAAGATCACTTAGTGTATATGACATGTCAAGAGCAGACTCAAGTTCTGAAACTGCGGAGACAATTGTGGTGCTGAGATGAATGTAACACTTTCCTAAAACAAAACTTATAACAATCGCAGCGCTAAGATCTCTTAGTGTATATTACATGTCAAGAGCAGACGGAGGTTCTGAAAATGTTTCCAGCTCAGACAAACTGTGGCTTCAGTATCTCCCCTGACAAATGATACTGAGTTCTACCTGCTCATTAGGTATTCCAGGACACAAAGTCCACCAACTTCTCACACACTCGCTGGTGGCAGTAAGCCTATTAGCTTAATCCTGCTGTGATATTGCACATATCTCACACGGTATGGGTTCCAATGATTTACAAACTGCCAGGTAAAAGAAGTGACCGTACATGCCTTGATTGGGCTCCTGAATTGTAGTTTA
Organism: Haliotis rubra; assembly: GCF_003918875.1. Taxonomy (NCBI): domain Eukaryota; kingdom Metazoa; phylum Mollusca; class Gastropoda; order Lepetellida; family Haliotidae; genus Haliotis; species Haliotis rubra. Next base: position 102,228 of record NW_025765050.1, on the reverse strand, counting down.
ACACATAATGTCAGTGGGCCTGCTGACACTGAAATTTGGGATCATTTTTTCAAATTGCTTGTATTCAGAACAAATATTAATGAAAATATTTATAAAGGTTTTATGAGTACACAAATCAATAAAATAAGATTTTCATCTTGGCCTGCTTCTTTCAGTTCCGTCCCTATGTTCCACCATCCACCCTTGGCTGCCAGTTGTCCCCCTTAGTCAGGATAGGATCAGCTGATCATTGGTTTGAATACCAGATTCCCATGTTTCTTTGAGTGTTGACACATTACACACCATTGGTTTCACTGACAGAAAAATGTCTCAGACCATTCCAGCAGGACTAACATGAAATCAGGATTTCATAAAAATACATACATCTTCTGAGTTTGTAACTACCTTGCTACTTACTTGAAACAGACAAAAAGGAAGACCATTTTTACACTTTCCATCAGAATTGTTTACTTCAAGTTTGAAACAAAATTGAAACATTGAAAATCAGTTCACAATTATAGCCCTCAAAGCTACTAGTCAATGAGGACTACCATAATTGAATTTTCACTTGTCCTCACTGCACTTTAGTAGTCTCGGGCCAGCAGACTAGCATGTATTTTGAAGATTGCATCACATGGTTAAAGCAAAGACTGCAGGTTGATCAGGCTGGAAGGCTCTGATGGTGAGACACTGCATATAAAGTACTTTGTACAACAGCTTAATTGAAAGCCTAGACACACTTCTTGTCTCTCGTAAAACATAAATGTAGCTATGGCAACTGAGTGGGAAATTATCTACAACATTCTCATGGGTTAAGCTGTTCCATAATCAAGGTGAAACAAAGCTTCCCATTGTGTAAAGAAATTACTGGTGAACCTTGCCACAGGCAAATGTCTTGAGACAATGTGCCTTATTTATTTGGGCGTTACATGCAACCTGTTTAACAAAGTAGTATGATTTAATAAAGCATCTTGACATTAACATAACTGCCTGCATTATTTTATTTGTCTTCTATGAAGGAGACTGCAGACAACATCAAACATGCCCATATGGTGAAAGTTTCAGAGAATAACAACTAGATAGGTCTCTTTGTGGTATTGAATGTGTTAAGAATGCTGTCTGAACATTTTTAAATAACCCATTTGTCTTTTGTGGTATTGACATGTAGTTTGGTGTGTCATAAATTCTGTTATTTTGTTCTATATAAAAAAATATCAATATTTATTTCAGGAGTTTGTTTTAGGAAAATAGCCTTGAATTAACCATGTAATTATATATGTTACCTCATTGGATCCTGCTTAGACTAACATCTGACTGACTGAGTTTGGTTTTACGCCACTTTTAGCAATATTCCAGCAACATCACGGCGGGGGACACCAGAAATAGGCTTCACACATTGTGCCCATGTGGGGATTCGAACCCGGGTCTTCGGCGTGACAAGCCAACGCTTTAACCATTAGGCTACCCCACCGCCCCAGACTAACATCTAGTCTCTGAAATGAACATATCTTACAGAAAAAAACTGTTCCTAAATTACAATCATAAAACATAGTGAAAAGGAGCCGAGGCTTTCTTCAATTTCAGACCTGTATGGGCACATATTCTAGACTTGAATGGGCTTTCTTGGATATACATGTATTTGTTCTGGGTTTTACGGGACGCAAGATTCCTGCGTATTGGACGCAGAAGTTTGGTGAAGTACCCCCAAACTAAAATCCTGTGTGTCCTTGTGGACGCAATATAATTTTTTTCTGGGAAAGAACTTTCTGAGTTTGTAATGATATCCCATATTAAAATATAAACATTCTATTTACAATCACTATTCTAATGACATTGAAAGTAACACATATCTTAACATAATCATTATCAAATGGGAAGCATTCATTATCACTGATTTAATGCAAATTGATGGACCCCCAATTTTGGAAATGGACTCTCAAAAAACTATGCCCTGAGTCCCCAGGACTCCCAGTTTCGAAGAGCTATGTAAAACCCTGTTGTTTCAGGGTCTGTATGATAGACTAGATCCTGCTTTGTGGCATTAAACATATAGTCCTTGTAACAAGAAATATGGGGCAGCATTATTTCCCTCTCAAACAAACCATGTCAAACATTACAACTAACAACAACGCTGGCCAGTAAATCACTTTCTTTATGTCAGGTGAAACATGAGACTTATTTGAGTGCAAATCACACATTAAACACAGACCACTGCTCCTATCTCACACAGAGGGATGACCCTGGAACTGACAGTGAAAATATATATTGTTATGGAAATCATTCTTGACATGAAAATGGCTTTCATGTCTGATTGTGGAGGCCTTTCAGTCCATGTAAATTACATTTAGGATCTCTGATAAAATTTCCCATTCATGTTTGAAAGTTGTCCACATATTTTACTCTTAGAGGGTATGTGCAAAGCACACCTCCTCAATAAGCAGTGAGAGGTATGTAGGAGAGTGGTATCTCCAAGTACATACACAGATCTCGGGTAGATTTACAACTGTCTACAAAGCCAGTCATGCTTGACATGATACTACTCACAAGGAGAGATCAAACTGCGGAAAAAAATAGAAAATTATTTTGAGGTCACTGTTGATTTCTAAATATACACCCAAATGTTAACTTAGACTGATAAATCAAAACAGCAATATTGTTTAAAGGCTTATAAATATACAAAATTACAACAACAAAAATAAAAAAAATAATGATTTTTCAAATCTTTCTTTGAAGTTGTTGTTTTTGGAAGGATTCTGTGCAAAACAAAGAAGGAAATACTAGTAGATCTTACCAACATTGGCATAATGAGCAACAGATGCTCTTCAAAGCAGTTGTGAGGGGAATAGTTTATGTCAATCAACTTTTCGTGTTTGTTACAGTTGTTGGCAGCAAGTCAGTCATGAAACCATCTCGAGCAGATGAATAGTTGTTGCTGTTATTATCATACTACAGTTATGACAAACTGCAATGGATTTCAGACCAACATAACAATGTTGTGACACGATTCTCTCCACAAAGAACCAAAACAGTCCTGTGACATGAGCCTGGTTCAACAGATACACTACACAGGTATTAGAAAATCTGGGGAGACATATCAAGTTCACTAACTGATTACTACAAGGAAAGTGATGACTGTTCTACTTTTTTCTCATATATGTATCATAACAAAACAAACATCCCAAAAATGACGTCTGCCATAATTTGATTCCTGGAGGATTATTGGATATGAGTCGAGGTATTTCCCTCTTGTCTGCAATTCAGAGTGACTTCATTTATGTTAAAGATACAAGACTACAGCTCTTTCTTGCTATTTAGCTTCACTTCATCTCATCAAATTAAAACTGGAATCACCCTCTACCAGTGCAGATATCTACCTTGAAGATATGACGAAAATAATCATTTTCCTTTTCATTAAATTTTTAATTGAAGAATTAAAAACAGCTAAAAACACTGTACATAATGGAGAAATCATGGTATCTTTGACTCCTTTTCAAGAAGAAACAGACCTGAGATACCTTATCAAATTAAGCCATTTGTACTTATAACTTCTATAATTTTACACAAAGGCATAGAGTTGCATCATATTACTGGTTAAAATGCATGTTCCGAAGTCAGTGAATGTCTGGCTGAGAATCAACTGCAACAACATGACATCATAATGGCCTAACTTTCAAGAATCATTCACACAATGCTAGGAATTCAGTTGAAGCTATATCAGACTGCAGACTTCTGCTAAAGAACTGCATGTTTGGCTCGTGTAGTTTGGAGCACTCAACAAACAAACACATGGCTAAAAGCAAGTGTTTTAAAACAACACAGTCGGAATCTATTGTTTTTAGCGACAGCTACCTTGGTAAAAGTTGCTTTCGAAAGAAGTGAAGAAGATGTTATATATAGTTAAACTCTGCTAAACATATTCATACAAAAAAATAAAGCTTGAAAAAATGTTCTACATTCCTCGCTTTGTAAGGGAAAAATAAATTGTGTTCTTTCCTTGCAAATAAATGAATGAATGAATGAATGAATGAATATGTTGGGACAAAATAATCAAGCTTCTCTAAAACATAGAAAATACTTTTCTCAAACCAATTTCCCAACACATGTACGTACACATACTGTAAAACCCACCCTCCATTAAAAAAATCAAAAGGTTTCTTCCTTATTAATAACATACTAACGTCTGCTATACTGGGTAACAAGACGTGACAATCTGTACAAGACCAGGATCTCCAGCTAACAGGACGTGACACACAGTATTTGTCCCAGTGTGTTCCCATGGGAAACATGGGAGTGGGGCAGCTCCACCTTACACCTCTCACCCACCCCTCATTACTGTTGGAGGGGACCATCATTAGCCATGTTGGTGTGGAGGCCTCCATGGCCTGTCAGGCAGGGTGAGGGTTAGACTAACAACTAGTCTCTGAAATGAAAATATTTTACAGAAAAAATGCTCATAATTAAAAAAAAAAAAAATAATGATAAGGAGCCCTGAGACTTTCTTCATTTTCAGAGGTGAGGTGAAATTGGGTTTAACGTCGCACTGGAGAATATGTCGCTCATATGACGGACATGCATGCATGTGTATGTGTATGTCTAGGTGCGGCTGCTTGTACTAGCCCAGACTGAAGCTGGTTTTATAGTGCTAGCCCACTGAGATACCATGCCGCAGTGAAGCATTATATTGACATTATACTGACTCCGAGCCAACCAGTCCTTGTTGTACCCATTAATGCCAAGCACCAGGCAGGGACCAACAAGTACCATATTTTAACGTCTTTTGGTATGACGCGGTCGGGGATTAACCCGCAACCTTCCGCTCTCCGGGCGGACGCTTTAACCACTACACCATGGAGGCGGTCTCTTCATTTCCAGAAGCTGTGGAAATCTAGACTTGCCACATTTTCTAGACTTGTGTGGGCTTTCTTGGATATATTTGCTTTAGGGTCTGTATGACAGACTAGGTGAGAGTGAGACAAGTCTGAGATCAGGATGGTGATGGTGAGTCAGTTTATTGACATTGGTGATCAAACATGATTGACAACAGGGAGCCATTACATGCAGTAGTTCACATGTGACATGTCATCAGTTTACTGAATTATTTAATTAAATATTCCCAAAGCACTATTTATGAGGCAATGCACTTGGATTTCAGATACACTTAAAAATATAATCATATTTTTTAAAAGAAAAAACAGATACACAAACCAGAATTTTTATATATATTCATTGTTTTCAACATTTAATTGTCTTATTGTTAAGCTATGTAAACTGTTTTCAACATCTGTCTTATTGTTAAGATATACTGTTTTCAACCTTTAACTGTCTCATTGAGAAGCTATATCAACTGTTGTCAACATTTGACTGTCTCATTGGTAAGACATATAAACTGTTTTCAAAATTGATTTATCTCATTGTTAAGGTATAGGAGACACATGTAATAAATGAGAGTTTTTCTTATACATACAAGTTTGATGTTTGGGTAGCAATCAATCTGTGTTATTGTCAAGAAAATAGCATGTTTTAGATTCAACAAGCAAACACATGCTGCAGGGTCTGTTACAGTGAAAGAAGGAAGGCAGTGGCTTCATGCTAGTCTCTCGTACAGACCCTGAAGCAAATATATCCAAGAAAGCCCACGCAATTATAGAAAATGTGGCAAGTCTGAAAATGAAGAAAGTCTCAGGGCTCCTTTTCATTATATATTTTTATTTTACTATGAACTTTTTTTCCAGTAAAATATGTTCATTTCAGAGACTAGTTGTTAGTCTAGCTTCATGCCTGGTGCTTCTCTTTGGCAACTGATCACTAGTTGTACTTCCTCCCACTTGGCTATCTCCTGACTGCAGCACCCACTCACCCCAAACATGACCACACTCCTGAATTATACATTGGCTCACATTGTTCGACCTCTGGGCTACTCCAAGATTATACCCAAGGAATTGGTTTCCCTTGAAGCTAAAGGATTCTTTTAAACTTTGAGACAAGACCCAAAAAAGCAAACATTTCACATACTGGCAGTCTGTCTTAACTCTTCATACTAAGTTTAGCTTGGACATTTCTGTATTCATTTTTCAAGATATTTGTTAACCTATCAGCTTTGGTCAGTCACAAAAGACATAAGTTTGTGCATCTCTATATAAATTTGTTATCTTGAATGAAGTTATTTTGGTTGTGTGTTTATTGGGACTGACTGACTGACTGACTGACTGAGTTTAGTTTTACGCCGCTTTTAGCAATATTCCAGCAATATCACGGCGGGGGACACCAGAAAATGGGCTTAACACATTGTGCCCATGTGGGGAATCGAACCCGGGTCTTCGGCGTGACGAGCCAACGCTTTAACCACTAGGCTACCCCCGCCCCTGTTTATTGGGAAAAAGTATAGGTCAACAGCAGGATGTTTGATATTTTTAGAGCAACATAAGAAGATGTTATCCTCTTTTACTGACCTGATATATACATTTTATAGATTTTAATTATCATTTAAAACGTTAAGCTAAGAAAAACATAAAATTGAATAACATAAGAATGCATGTTATTTTGAAGACAGAAGTTTTGACTTAACATGTCAGAATGAAAGCAATTTTAGGATTGCATTATAAAGTTGAGATGACAGAGCCACAATAGTTTCATGAAAGAATCAGATTTTATTTACCCACTTTTGAGTGGTATATATTTAAATAATTCTTCAATCTTCAACACCAATATGTTCAGCAACAATATATTAGAATTACCTTTTCTTCATGAAACAAAAATACACATACTTAAATCAGGTGGAAGGCAAGGATGGTCAGTGTCCGGTGGAGCATCTAATGCAGCCACATATTTAATAGCCCTATCAGGTAGGACTCAGCCAAGGTCAGTCGAGCATCTCATACCACCATTTATATTCTCTGTGGCCAGATCAGACTTCTTCCACACAATATTACACATGAAATATTGATGCAGTCCTGATACAGACATGAGAATTGAATTACTTTCATCAGGCACGACTACTTGATCTGGGAGCGTGTCCCCATCTTGCTGTACAAGGAATGTGCGGTCAAGCGGAACACTGACACATGTACTTGACTAATGTGGACTGGTGTGGGAACAGTGCTGGCGTAAGAATGAACAAATAAATCTCTCGTACACTTTTAAATCAGACATGAATGAAAACTGGAACAAAATGGACCTTTACCAATTAAAGAAATGCTACACACATACACATAGGGGACAACCAACCATTGTGGGGTTTGGTTAAAGAGCTCAATTCTCTGCCATAAAGAGGTGATTATTTATTTATAAATTCAAATAATTTGCTGTACAACAGGAACATATTATTTTAAAACAATTTGTGTGTAAATGTTTTCAGATAAACAAAGACTTGATAATATGTTAGAGATATGTTTCATCATGCATATTTCTGGGCTGGTGACAATGTCACGTGTCAGTTGTCATACAGGGATCTGGACAAACTAGCCACAGAAACTGTTACCCCATTCACCGTGGATATTACTAAGATAAACATGACATATAAAAATATACCGAAATTAGTATATCCAAATTTTTTCTCATTATTATTTAATTATTAAAAATGGATTTGTTAAATATTCTCTTAGCTCTATTTATAACATACCCCTGAGAATCCGAAAAATCAATCTGTCATACCTCAACAGAACCAAATATATCCCTCCTGGGCGATAAGAATTCATTTCATGATATATGGCCACAAGAACACATGTGACAAGGGATTTATCTACATTCCTGAATAAACACCCTTGACAAGGGAATTAGTGGGGTTTTTCAAACACAGGATTTATTTAGAAGTTGTAACATTCTAAAATGCAAAAGTATTATAAACACACTGAAATAGTAATTTAACGTTGCACTGAATGCAAGAATGAATGAAACATGCTTCTGTAATGAATCTAGTTAGCTGTGAAATACAGGTCACCTCAACAAAAGCCAACCAGTAGTTATTGCTGGCTGGGACTATAACATGAATGACACAATACTAAACTCTAGTCTGTGAATTTGTACTGACTCAGAGCAGGTCTAGATAAATCCATGGTGAATATGAAAAGTTATACTACTCACAGGTTCCTCCTGGGGTGAAGATACCACAGCAAAGTACATCCCTCCCTAGAATCAGGATACATCCATAGCTTTGTCAAGTTTACAATCCGAGCTCACAAGTTACAGGACCTCCAGCCACCACAGAGAACATTATGAATGAAAAGTGTCAAGATCAGGTCCTGTCCTCCTCTGTATATGCCAGTTTCCCTGTCAGACTGAACCGTGTAGTATTAAATGGTCATTCCCTATTGAGTTATCACACTGTATCCACCAGCTGTGAGGCAAGTTGACAAACAGCAGTGATGCTCACAGGTACACCAGCCCGATAACACCTTCTAGAACCTGGTATATACCACGCAGGAGATAACACTTATATATCCTGACTTGGTGGGAAATGTTTCATACACTTACATTTGACTGGAGGTAGATAACTGGTATTGTGCTATGCACCTGTACATAAGCCGGCGTGAGACACTTCAGTGCAGCCAAGAGTCTAGAAGCGACCCTGCAGCGAGACTTGTCCACAGATTTCTACACCCTGTTTCATTGAGATATCCCAGAGATATCTTGACTGGGAGATCTGAAAGTTCACAGCCGGGTGGCAATGGTGGTAAGTCTCAGACAGGTTGAGAAAGAAAGCTGGTGACAGCTGATGTTCATACGATCTCCAAGGTTGGATGGAGCTTGACACGGAGACCCCAAACAGGAGGCCAGGTGGATACGACAGGTAGATAGTACCAGCTGAAGGACCATGTAAGCAGCAGACGACAACTTCACACACCGACTGTCAAGAGCAACACTTAACTCACCCCCACTCTCGACTGTATTGTAAGGCCATATAACCCACTTTCTAACCATGACAAAAAGATCAAACTCTCATAAGACGTGTAATTATTAACATGTAGGGTAAACATACTTTGATATTATGTTACATCACAACATTACTCATTAAGCATACGCAGTGACTTGGATCTGAAAGACAGATTATCTCCTAGCACTCAAGTGTCCGTCATGATAAGATATCAATACAATGCATTATTTAACCAGTATCTCTCATATCTGTTCTGTCTGATAAAGGAACGTTCTGTCGAGCAAAATTAATAAATCTCCCATGAGAAAGTCCTTGTGCAGAGAGTGTAGCGCTTGCTGTCGTCTCCTTCATGTGGTTTAACAAGGCATTTGACCGTGCTGATTTTCCACCCAGGGTATTAGGTTCCTAAAGGGGTAGTTTCTCCTGTGCTGAGATCCATTGTGTTTTATTCAACAGTGTTATTGGTTGTTATGAGCCCAGGTCAGCTTACATGGGAAGAAAAGCCTATGGGTTTATGCTGGGTCATTGACTGTCTTTACCCACTAGGACTTCGTGAGAGCATAAGGAGTATCCTGCTTACATCGAGACTGAATGATAGACTTGAACAGTAGGACGAATATAGACTAACATCCAGTCTCTGAAATTAACACATTTCACAGAAAAAAAAAAAAGGTCCAAAATTATAATCACAAAATATAATGAAAAGGAGCCCAAAGATTTTCTCCATTTTCTGAAACTGTTAAATCTACACTTGCCACATATTTCTAGACTTGCACAGGCTTTCTTGGATGTATTTGTTTCTGTATAACAGACAAGAATGACTGACTGACTGAGTTTGGTTTTACGCCACTTTTAGCAATATTCCAGCAACATCACAGCGGGGGACACCAGAAATGGGCTTCACACATTGTACCCATGTGGGGATTCGAACCCGGGTCTTCGGCGTGACGAGCCAACGCTTTAACCATTAGGCTACCCCACCGCCCCATAGACAAGGATGAATGTAGAGACATACTTTAACTCCCTTACAAACTCTGTTGATATGTTAGTTAATCTTAGACACCATTATCACAGCCCAGACCTATTTCCTATTAAAGTCATGCTGGCGATGTTTCCTCCTCTGATAAAGAATGGTCATTAATTACACACATAAACATGGGCAAGCCACAGTTTCAGGAGAGCCAACAGTGTCTGCAAGAAGCTGATAATGTATACTTCTCAAAACATGTTACATCACACGCAATCTTTTCAGGCAACTACAGCTAATCTGCCACTCACAATAGGGGAAGTCCCAATGTACCAGTAGTATCATGTGTATAGACAACACAGTGTTCTAGTCACCCTTGTAGATCACAAGTACTGAATGTCTCCACTGAGTTAACTCAGCTTCACACAATGAAATTAGGGACCATTAACTTTCAAGTGGGGTGGGAATTAAGGTAATGTTTCAAACAGGTGCTCAATTATTACCTTTTCTGATTAATATAAACAATAAACTTTTTTTTGACATTTGCAAGAAAGGGGCTTAAAAATTTAAAAAAGATATTAAACAGCTACTCTTAACAGAAAACCATACACCTGATATAGATTAAATATCTTTAATCTTATTGTATTAATTTCTGTTCCATCATAGAGTACGTCCTTAACCAAACGCCAATACATGTATCTATCAATATCTGTATTTTTAAATTTCAATATTTTTATTTTCAGAAAGTCCCTGTTACAAGATTGAGAATCACCTCCAGGGAAAGGGTGACTCTCATTAGTACAGTTTGAAAGCTTACTCGTAGAAATCCTGACATTTTCTGAAAATAAAGAAAAAAAAAGAAACTCATTCACTCTCACATTCATACTGCTACTGTTGTTAGATTATTATAAACTGCTAGCGTTTACTATGTGTCTGTTTTTCACTAACTGAAATGCCTTGGTTATCAGTATTTGCATGGGCAAGTAACATAGTAATATAACAATCATTTGGATTTATCAAACCCCAACACAATCAGCACAATTAGTGTGTCATTCAGAGGAAAACCAAAACAACATGTCAACACACACAAAACATGTAGCAGCATGTGAAATACAAGGTGTCAATATTTGTAGGTTGACGACTTTTGACACGACAGTCTCCAATAGCTGTCGACAACAACAACGAGATGGTATTCATCAACACCCGCCAGTGTTATGTCACACCAGGTAACGTACACATGCTTGCCCCTCCTGTGCCGAGATACTTCACAAACTTTACATGTGTCTCAACACTGGAAGGTATTAACATACATATTAGTGTTTGTGGGTACATGTCAAATTCCCTTTGGAGAGACAATATTTCACCAGTAACAGTCTTGCAATCTTTGATTCATATATATATCTGCTATGAAATACTGTGCAGACAAGATTTTACAACCATATCGCCAAAAAAGTCTTACTTAGAAAACCAATCATAAACAACACAGATACCAGAGTTTCCCTGCTGATTCAAAATGTCTGGAGGTAGCATCGGTCAAGTGCAAACATCTCCTTCAGTGAGAACCCTGCTAGACAGACACGTAGTCTCTGAATACATATAATTTGTATAGAAACATATAAATTCTATTCAAATTGAAAAGGAGACTGGAGATTAAGAGCCTGAGGAAAACTAGACTTGCTTCATTTAGATCTTTAGCATTGCAATAAGGGCCGGGCAGAAGGGAAAATAAAGCACTTCAGGGACTGTGAGACAGACCAGGACCCTGCCTCCACTGCCTGCTGGGAGCAGATGTGGAGAGAGACACTACCTATCAGTTACAGGCAGAACCATTGGACGACTCAGGAACGTAAATAGACTAACATGCGGGATACCTCAAACTTACCTCAGACCAAAAATAAAAGCCCTGTACAAGTAAACCGATCTTGTGACTCAATGATGTATATACGTTGAAATAACATGGGAACTTTTTCAATTTATTTGGCAATATGACTGGCTGTAATTGGCCACCTCCAGGGCCTGGCTGGTGGCAGTTATATGACTTATATACTGACCACATGGGCACAATGTCAGCCATCTGCAACAACAGGACATGGTGGTAGGGGGCAGGCCAACACATGCTCCTATCAGATTGAGGTAATTCTGGATATCAAAAACACATTTTTTATGGGTCTAGGTTTTCTGTCTGCAAGCCTCCAGGGATACATTCCCTACATCATGTCTTCACTGTGTTTAACACGTTCCAGGGAAGACTATACAGGCAAGCCCTCTAAAACTTGAAAAATAAAGTTATCTAACAACATGATGTCAAAAAAAGGTAACAAAATTACCTTTTCGTGGTTTACATTTTTCTTTGGGGATGCCACAATGCATGGTGTGAAAAATGATGTTCATCAGAAACAGTGAGTGAGTGAGTTCAGTTTTACCAAGCTTTAGCAATATTCCAGCAATATCACTGCAGGGGACACCAGAAATGGGCTTCACATTGCTGGGAATCAAATCTGGATCATCAGCTTCACACATTGTACCCAGGTGCGGAATCAAACCCGGTCTTCGGTGTGATGAACGAACACTTTAATCACTAGGCTACCCCACCGCTTCTCATCAGAAATAAGCAAATGATATGTTAATTTTACAGTTCAACACACCTTGATGACCTCTTTTCGGCTTATATTCACAATGCAGGACACATCTGTAATAATCTGTCAATATTTTTACTTTAAGACTTTGCATTAGATAACAAAGATACTAGCATTCAAGAAGTGTGAAATAAGTATTCCTTTGCTGCTTTAAGACAAGCTTATTTGTTCATTATGCCTTAAAGGTAAGATTTCCCACCATCTTTCCTGATGTTGATTCTGGCAATTTTTTCTTTCCAAATTAGCCAAATATGATCCCTTACTTATCCTGTTATTCATTCAAACACCTATCAATCTGCATGTTTACACTGTAAACTGATAAAGAGCCATTATAATTATCAGGCAAGACAACTTTAACATCAGGCAAAATCTGCACAAAATAAATTTCATGCACTGACAACCAGCAGTCATGGAAATTAAACCAGTATGTTATATCAACTTTCCTTTTATCTTATGATCAGATGAAACCTTTATCTGAAACAACAAACTGAGACAGTGGTATCAAGAATGCCAGGAGATTTTTGACAGGTCCATACAATCGGCTCCCTGGGATCAGCCCCTGCTGGGATCATGGTGGATATGTCACAGTAACACTATCTCCTGATATATTACCCAGAGTTCCTAGTGCACTCTGATCACCCTTCAGAGGCAGGCAACACACCTTACACAAATGGAGGAATGAGTGCTGTTATACCACTTGGATATCACAAGTATCAAAGAGTGGGCACCAATGCTTGGCTTCATACATTGTCAGGAAGGTCTGGGATCAAACCTTGATCTGCTGGGGAACAAGTAATCTGTCATACAGATCTTAAAACAAATATACCCAATTTTGCCCATGCAAGTCTAGAATTAGACTTATGCTTAGTCTCTGAATATATATAATTTTGATAGTAACAAACAAGCCCATTTAAATTGAAAAGGAGCCCAAGGAAACCAGAGCTTCAGAACCTGAGGAAATCTAGACTTGCTTTATTTAGGGCTTTAGCACTGCAGAGGGGGCTTGGCAGTAGGGAAAATAATATGGTTCAGGGACTGTGAGACAGACTAGTCTAGAATGTGTGGCAAGTCTAGTTAATGGACTCCTTTTTATTGTATTCTATTTTGATTTAAAACCTTTTTTTTTTTCATCTGTAAAATATGTTCATTTCAGAGACTAGATGTTAGTCTAAGAACTAGACTAACAACTAGTTTCTGAAATGAAAATATTTTATAGAAAAAAAGCTCATAATAAAAAAAAAAGAAAAAAAATGAAAAGGAGCCCTGAGACTTTCTTGAAGCTGTGGAAATCTAGACTTGCCACATTTTCTAGACTTGCGTGGGCTTTCTTGGATATATTTGCTTCAGGGTCTGTATGACAGACTATCTGAGAACAAGCAATCACATTAACCATTAGGATGCACTACTGCCCTAAAGATGGGCAAATGTCACAAACACAACTCACAAACTGTTTTGGACCACCCTATTCGGCCATATTAGCAGTACATGTATATTTAAGCTGTCATGTCACAATAACCGATGTGATAAGTGGGAATCGGGTATAAGTCATTAAGATATATTAGCAGTATATTTATGCTCGATAAATGAGGGGTGGTGGGGTAGCCTAGTGGTTAAAGCGTTAGCTCGTCACGCCGAAGACCCGGGTTCGATTTAATGGGTACAATGTTTGAAGCCCATTTCTGGTGTCCCCCGCCGTGATATTGCTGGAATATTGCTAAAAGCGGCGTAAAACTAAAACTCTCAGTCAGTTGATAAATGATACCATAACAGTCATTTAAAATGTTTTGGAATAATGTGACATTCTTCATTGCATACAACTTTTAAACAGCAGGTCTTATTTAGTTTCAAACATGCTGGACACCATGAAGTTTACTGGAACCCGAGGTATTCATCAACACTATGCTTCATGTGAGATCATACAAGATCCGAGATAATCTTTAACGGCAGGTGCTGTAAAACAATGAACTACCATTGACATTGCTTATGACACACCATAATAACAGCTCCAAATTCATGATGCGTCAAACTAAGAAATATCAAGAAAGGTACAAAAACATATGTGCATCTGCCATTAAAGCACACATTGCTGCGTAACTGCTTGGTAATATCGAAGATATTTTTGTAAACCATAAGATACAATGAAGTTGATTTCTGTGATTTAGATAAGTGTACTAAAGCTTGTTATTCCTGCCTTAAGATGACCACAAGAAGTTCTTTCAAATTGAACGAAGGACAGTTTATCAGCATTGTACTCAAGGAATACATTTATGTAGAGAACTCGGTCCCAGATTGAAAGAGAAGCCACCTGCATGCAATATTTGTTTTTAATCCATTGCCTGAGAACCATTTTTGTATATTTTAAGCCTCAAGATATGCTATCACTTTGATTGCCCAACGTCACAGTACTGTCAGATGATGCTCCATCATCAACACTGACAGTTGCTTACAGAACAAGAGTTTTACCGACTCGACATATCCTACAGTCTGTAATATACCTGACTTCCACCATCATTACAATGGGTAATTTTTGAGTCTGGTATTTTAAAGGTTGGGTACAAATTTATTGATAACAACTTCTATTTTGTGAGTGAGCACTGTTTCAGTACAGATACTTGTACCATTGTCAAGCAGTCATTGGCATTTATGAAGTTGGGAAGTACAATACTAACAAATTTATTTATAACTTCTTTTATTTTGTAAGTGTGACATTAGACAACAGTACAAGAATCTGTACAAAACTGTCACATTTACATATCAGAACAAATTGTTATCCATAAATTTACAATTGGTTGTCAGTATTACAATGGGTTGTAAGGGCCATACACCAAATATTCTCAAATGGACATTGTATCATGAATAGTAGTTCAACCATAATGACATTGCCAATTCTATTTCACAGTTTGATGACAAAGTTTACTAAGTAAAGCACACACGGGACAAATATTTACCAAAGATCCATCATAAGTGAGTGAGTGAGTTATTATGTAATGTCACATCGGCAATATCTCAGCCATATCGTGACCAAGATCCATCATAACATACCAGTGGGTGTGTTCACTATCAGCATGAAAAATCCCTGCAAATCTTTCCAACCTAAAGAATTACCAAATACAGTCATTGTTTTTACATCATTAAATAGCACTGTCATCAGGAATTCTTGTAACTATGGAAATATGGAAACAATAAATGAATGTTAAAATAGTACAAACCCAATCGTGCGTCCATTTCCATGCCATCACATCCTAGATGTATTAAACCTGGTCCATGTGGTGACTGAAGACCATCTCATAGACAGCCCATCACTTCCAATGTCCACTGTGGACAAATCCTTCACAATATTCCTCTCTTAAGTTACCCTGACTTTCCAAAGTTAAAACTCTGTTATGTCAGTGACTGTATTCTGTATACGTGTGATAACAGCCTCCTTCACTTCCATTGATGCCAGCCAGAGGTGTACCAGAATGTCTAAACAAGCAGCAGACAGAGATTCCCAGTTCCAGCTACAAGATCCTAATACCCTTGGCTTTAGATAAGGTGGAATGATTTCCTCTTGTGTCAACTCTGAGTTTACCTTGCCATCACTTCCCCAGACTGAACATGGGCTCTGTAAACAGTGTTACCAAAGATTGCAGTGGAGGGAATCTGGCGGCAGCCCAAGTGTTTTCAGTATCCAGGTACAATCAGATGAGTCCCCCAGCTGCCGGTAGCACTCCCACATGGGTCCCCCATCTTCGGAATCTCCGCACTCTTAAACCCATGTCCTGCTCATTGCTTCATATCAATTTCCAAGGTGTGGCCATCATTCAGCAGCATCAAGGAAATCTTTTTTGTGCTAAGGTAAACAAGATACAGGGAGACTGATCCTTTCCTCAGGAATCTTTCTTCGGTTGTTACAGCAGCTGGTGACAGATAAACACGCCAGTTTGTATTAGAGATGCTGTTATTATATCCTTGAAGTCAAATCCCTTCATGGTTAATATGCACCAGGAATACAGTAATGTTCACCAGTTCCTCGCAGGATATTGTTGTTTGTATCAGGTGTATGTTGCATTGATATCAAAGTAATGGTATTTTTCATCTTGATCTTCTCTATGATTTTAAGATTATGTCCACTAAAAATTAAAAGAAAAGATCTGTTGTTAAAACTTTTAATCTACTTAATATTTTCAAATAATTGAAATCTACATTACAAAACGTTAAATGGTATGTTATATTTTAGCTAAAATTATATTAATTTAATGTGACGAGAAGATAAATGTTTTCCCACTCAATTTTATGGGATTTAAAGTTTACTTGCAGTCTGGAAATTAAGTGTCCAAGACTGAATAACTTCAAAACTTCAGATTTTTAAAATTTTGTTTTTACAGTACAAGTTATACACAAATCCTTGTGACAATGTGTCACATAAGTCCACATAACTAAAAGTTGCCAACAACAGTTAGTGAATTCGCTGTAGTCTGCCGAAAAGTCAGAATGTTTTCAGTGATTCAAAACAGGTAGACACAAGATAGTTTACATTCAAAATCTAAAACAAAATAAAAATATTCAATATTTCAAACAAATTTCATTCAATAAGTGTATGTAACATGTATCTCTTGGGAATAAAACAATAATAAAAAATCATCTCTATAAACACTTCTTTCTAAAACAAGAAAATAAATTCTTAAATATTAACACACATATTCACAACACAGAAAGTAAACTCCAAATGTTGCTAAAAACAGTTTAAAGCAATCTAGACTTGCCAAATCATTCAAGACCTGAGATGGATTAATTTTCTAATTTGTTCTGGGGTTTAAGAGACAGACAGGCTCTGAGGGTAATCATTCTATTCTAAAACACAGAACATCCTAAAACTAAAATGGCCTTGGTAACTGTTTTTATGCAGCTGGCTCGCTCCTCTCAGCCTAGACCTGTCAGAATGTTGTTGGCTTGACGGGCAGTCTAGTCTGATGAGTAATCCATCTTTATTCTGCTCTGGCACTTCAGCACTCCAACCCTGCATCCTCTCAGAGACATCGGATACTGTGCTCTTGCTCATCTGTGTTTACACTGATGACAGATAAAACTCATCTTCCAGCCTCTTCATAACTTGCAATGAGTGCTGGCTCTCAAGGGTGACTTGAAAGATCAAATGTTGAAATGTGAGACTTTTGTAATTTCCACTTTGGGATTTTTAAAATGAAATTGTCTTCCTCATAAAATGTTGAAATTCCCTATGATTTCACTTGTAGTTACTAAAATAAATTCCTGTCTGTATAGTATTTTGTCTGCTTTGCTTAAGTCAGTAGTTTGTCAGTAGATGGTAATGTAATTTAGACAGACTGGAAACAATGTAATTATTCCATTCTTTGTGACTTGAAATATTTTTACTTCACAACTCTTTTTTTGCAGTTTTCTGATAAAGAGAAGATTTATTCCTGTGATAAAATATGAGAATAGAATTATATTATACATGTACTCATATTGTAATGCTCATGTTGTATACCTATATTGGGTACAATGTGTGAAGCCCATTTCTCGCGTCCCATGCTGTGATATTCCTGGAATATGGCTAGAAGTGGTGTAAAACTAAACTCACTCACTCATACCTATTAATCACATGACCCAATCATGCACCTCACCATGACGGATATGCCAGAATCCTATGACAATAGGTTCAAATCCTAAATTCACAATGATAATTACTCTTGGTATGTCAGTAAATGTCTCTTATCATAAAAGTAGTAAATGTCTCTGATATCTTTATAAAAGCTACATACGTCTAGTTTGTTAAGGAAAAGGTATAAGGTCTTTTTTGTTCCACTAGAACAGGGGTGGAAATGACCCAGTGTTTTTTTTCTGTCAGGCAAGCAAATTTGTATATCATGCTGTAACCGGTGTCCAGTTGACTTTCCAATGGTAATAATATTGTTTATTTAAAAAATGAACAAGAAAACAGCCTGTATAGTGGAAAAATTGTCAGGGCAAGTGATTTTACATGTGCCACTGTACCAGAGTACACTAGCAATTTTAAAGTTATTTCCACCCCTGTAGAATTACCAACTGTCAAATATGGACACTACAACATTCAGATATCTTGATCTAATTATGAATGATAACGCGAGAACAATTACTAATTTGTCTATCACTCGGTCAATGCCATGGTACAGGTGATGTGGTCAGTTACTTTACCTGCAGCAAACAGTGACTTTTTTAAACATTTCCACATATACATTCTCTGAATGTAAAAAATGCCTATATTTGAGGCTTTGTAAGTGTGTTTAAAATTCAGAATTTCTTATGTCAAGTCCCATCTGGTTGTGAAATACACAATGCCATTTTAGAAAGTGGTCAAATGTAACATATGTTATATTTGGGATTGCACTTTCTCAGTAAAGTACAGCTTCTAGTACTTTTTTGGGAATAAGTGAGGAGTGAGCCACGGTGGCTGAGCAATATCACGTCTAGGGGCTTCACACATGTACTTTGTGTGCCTGGTCTTCGGCGCGTGATGACTACTCAGGCTTTAACCCCCTTTGGACTAGGTGCCTGACTCTGAGGGTGTGGGTTCGAATCTAAAGTCTGATGGGACTACTAGGTGCCTGACTCTGAGGGTGTGGGTTCGAATCCCGGATGGGACTCAACTAGAAACTGTACTTTACTGAGAAAGTGAAATCCCAAATATAACATATGTCCCATCTGGTTGGTTGGTTGTTTAACGCCGCACTCAGCAATATTCCAGCTATATGGCCACGGTCTGTAAATAATTGAGTCTGGACCAGACAATCCAGTGATCAACATCATGAGCATCGATCTAAGCAATTGGGATACGATGACATGTGTCAACCAAGTCAGTGACCACCCGTTAGTCGTCTATTACGACAAGCATGGGTTGCTGAAGACCAATTCTAACTCGGATCTTCACGGGTGGAGTCCCATCTAGGATGTAAACCCATACTCACAGAGCGTGTCACCAAATCACCAGCACATAACTATCTGTATATACATCAGGGCTCATGAAAAGCTGAATGTTTCAACAAATCTAGTTACAATCATTCACCCTTCAGCAGGAGCAGCTGTTCCCAACAAGCTGTACATCCATTATCATAAACCACAGATACAATCTAATTAGATCCTATTCACTGTTCAAAGTAGTCAAAACCCAAATCTCTTGCTAATTTCTGTATCATATTGTAGTATTCATGGAATCATATTTTTCTATACATTTTAAGTCATTGAATGAGTTAAAAGGTTCATATTAAAAGGTTAAAGAAATTTTGAGGGGTCACTGATAATAAATGGCTCCTGAATTGGTTCAAGCTAGTACCACACGACTCAATGTTAATATGTCTTGTTTTGATTTGGTTGGTTCGTTGCAGCACTCGGCAATATTCCTGCAACATGGCGGCGGTCTGTAAATAATCGTGTCTGGACCAGACAATCAAGTGATCAACAACATGAGCATCGATCTACGCAATTGTCTTCTTTTGAAATTACATCATAATTTATTCACAGTGAAATACATGGGGTATTCTTGCTATTACAACTTGATCACATATTTTACATGCGTCTTTTTTAAATAAAGCAACATAGGAAAAATAGAATCTAAATTTTGATAAAAATAATGAAATCTTATTTCCATACTATATATTTTTTTTTGTAGTAGAGGGTGTATCTTGTTAAAAACTCCAGAATTTCTTTTCTTGAATCCGAAACTGGGACATCAGTGCAGGCATTGAGGTCATATGCTACACGATTCTTTAGCCCTGCTATAAATTACTGAACTTGTTAGAAGAAATCAATATTTTGAGCAAAAGTAAGATTTGCACTGCTAACAAATTTCCAATCCATAACAGTGACAATTCCAAATGTCTTCCATAATTGTACATAATTCATATAAAAGACTACTTTGGGCTTGAACTGCTATGATTAATTAACCTTGCTTTGTTCCTGGTAATGAGAGGGCTTATCGTGAATCACCACACAGGCCGACAGACTTGTAATGATATGAAAACAAATGTTTCATAATCATAGCTGTTATGGAACATCGGTTTAAAAGTATCTTATATTCATTGCTTTCATATGAATATTGCAGTTTAGAAGACCCCAATTATTATGACTTACCTTGAACTTTACAAATTGATTTTCAGTAAAGGATACGTGTTCCATATTCCATTGGATAATGCAGAAAAGAATGACCTCTGACACTATATCTGAATGTCGTACAATAATCTGTCTCCCAGTCCATCTAATTAATTTTTCCCTTTCCAGCCCATTTGTAATGCAAAAGCCCTAAATAATGCATGTCTAGATTTTCTTCAGGTTCAGAATCTCCCATCACACAGGCTCCTATTCAAATGAGATGGAGTTATTTGTTTCTATCACTAAGCTTGAGTCCAGGCATACATAACAAGATTTCTCCAATGCGGTTTCATGGTGTAGGATAAACTTACTGGTATTCACATCACAATTCCATTTCCCTCGGACTTTTCTAGCTGATCACTGTTCTCCTCCATTGAAGGGTCAAATAAACAGCATACATAGTTTATGAATTTGCAATTTAACAGGACTTCAATTTGACCAGCAATGAAATCATTCAGAATTCATTTTCTATGAGAAGTGGAAATCACAGGAAATCTTATCCTTATGGTTCAGACTGACTTACTGACTGAGTTTGGTTTTACGCTGCTTTTAGCAATATTCCAGCAACATCACGGCAGGGGACACCAGAAATGGGCTTCACACATTGTGCCCATGTGGGGATTCAAACCCGGGTCTTCGGCGTGACGAGTAAACGCTTTAACCATTAGGCTACCCCACCGCCCCCCTTATGATTCAGAGTGAGTGAGGATGGGCAAGATGAATATCTTGTGTTTTGAGTGTAGAGATATGTTTCCTGTAGAATTAATCACACTAATCAAACTGAAGTATTGTGAAACCTGAGAACCAGTCTGAAGTATTGAGTTAAATTTGAAACCTGGCAGTCTGACCAGTCTGTATTGAGCATTCCCATGCTTTTGGTATATTATGGTTTTCTAACAACTTTAACAGGTTTAGCGTTATCTCGGCAAAATCATGATGAGATGGGCTTCATACATTGTTCCCTAGAAAAATGTTTAGTTTCTGAATATATATAATTTGACAGTAACAAATAAACCCATTTAAATTGAAAAGGAGCCCCAGTCAGATGGGAAACAACCTGAGGAAATCTAGACTTGATTCATTTAGGGATCTAGGATTGCTGAAAGAGCTTGGCAGTAGGTAAAAAAATGTGGTTCAGGGACTGTGAGCAGAGGTCCAGATAAGCTGCGTATCCGGGTAAAATATGCATAGAAAATTTCCAATTACGCATTGAAAAATAATTGTTGCGTACCAATTACGCATTTAAAATATTAGATACACAAAAAGTTTAAAACAAATGCGTACGGAATATACTTATAAAAATCGCTTGCGTAATGAAAAAGACATCGATTGCTATCAAGTTGTACTGTTAGTATAGGACAAGTGTTGTACTGTCAGTATAGGATGACTGATTTTTTATGAAATCATTTCCATTATATTTAAGTTGGTTTTGATTAGGTATGACATAAGGCAGAACATACCTGCTTAGTAAACTTACTCAATGACAATACTTAGGTGTGTAAAATGACTGAAATACACACATATTTGAAAGCAGTGGGTAACGGAAAATGAAATACCCACTCAACATTCATAATACCCACTCCAAAAAAATACAGTGGGTACAGTACCCACATTAGCTAAATCTTATCTGGAGCTCTGTTGGTAAATTTTTACTGCATTTCTCCAATGTCTAAAATGAAGGGCCAACCAATATTAGTAGTGTGCCCCCTCTCCTTAATATACATCTGGAATGTAGCATAAAATCATAACATTTAATATATACCCATATTGTGCTACATAATTATCTGATCTGTTCTAGAAAACTCGAGCATAACTTTCTTAATCTGCCGTCACATACCGGTAAACATATCCACAATAAACCTTACTGAATGTTTTAGCACTAGTCTTGTTTCATTGTGATGGAAAACAAACATCTTTGAATAACTGCACAGAATTTACAAAGATATGAATGTACATAAAAAAACCCCAATAAACTATAAAAAATTAACTCACATTAATAAATAGCACAGAAACTCTGAATTGCCTCCAGTATAAATATTAACACTAGCACTGCCCCACAGCGGGTATAGAGAAACTGCAAGTGCCATTATGTCCTAGTGCAATAGTACCGGTAATTGTACCAACAGTCTGTAGCAAACAAACTGAGTGATAACCTCCCCATTCCCTTTGAACTGCAGTAATATGTGACAGTGGAATGCTGTGCACAGCTTGACTGTCACTTGGCAGACAATGGTGGGAGGCTCTGATGCATTGCTGTGTGATTCAGCGTCATCTCATATTATTCAGCCTCAATTGTTAGGAGATAACTGATGTTCAGCCTGTCAAAACATTGCTGTCATGAGAAACCAACAACAGAATTTCTAAATGTATAGCATCTATTCTTCAAAACATCTCAATTACACGAACACTTTAATTTTTTAAAAAGTAAGATAAAAGACTGAAAGTCTATCATGAGTAATCCATCACTAGGAAGATGACATGGTTTCAATGTACACTTTGAACTTGCATGCCATGCTATCCAGGGGCGGATACAGCTTTTTGAGAAAGGGGGGGTTGCACACTATTGAGAAAAGGGAGGGTGCACACTTCATTTTCACCAGAGTTTCAATGGTGATTTAATAAACTTTCAGGACAAAAGGGGGGATGCGCACCCCCGCCTATGCTATCAATCGTCCAGCCCAAACTAGACTGTTACTCCTTTCAAATATGCTCCATCTACTAGTATTATCTTCTCTTACACAAATTACTCTCTTTTCGTTTGACATAAAACAAAATCTCTACATGAGACTCATGGCCCTGTGTACTTGCGGGAAACATGAGGATGAAAAAAACAAACATGTCCGTAAAATTCTTTTAATAAAAAATAGTAAAATAGTTACCTGATTTGCAAGAGACACCCATTCCGAACTACTGTTATGAAAAGACAAACGTGTGACACGAAGCAACAGATTTATCTAATGGATGCCCCAGATAAGGGCCGTATCAGCGTATGTAGGGCTAAAAGATATGCACGATACGGAAGGAAATCATTTAGAAAACGTAGCAGATACACACCACAGCAATGGTGTACAGTCTTAGAATCATTTACAGACATATTTATATGAAAAAGTATTGTTTTATTGTTTATTGACCTGTTTACACAAGAGTAGCAATGTTGTGGTGCATATATGAAACGAAACACAATATTACTGATACTCCATTAAATTCCATTCTGTACTCTAAATGTACTCTTAAGGTTTTCCAGTACACCTATATTGATGTTGAAAACTTATCAGGAGCCCTGGATGCCACAATGTCACAACACAAGGACCATAAGTATTTGGAATGATCATGAAGAAAATAACAAGCTTACTGTCAAAAAGTAATGTTTAACCTATGAGGTTTTCACTTCAGTGCACACTTTATCAATTTGTCCAGGCTGAGACAAATCAGCTCTCTTCTGTATCTCCATATTACACACCTTGCTCCAAATAGCTTCTTGTCTAACATATAGTTTATATCAGTCAGAGGCCCAGGTAAGCTGCGTATCCGGGTAAAATATGCATAGAATGACGCATTGAAAATAATTGTTGCGTACGAATTACACATTAGTATGTTAGATATGCAAAAAGTTTAAAACAAATGCGTAAAATATATATTTATAAAAATCGCTTGCGTAATGAAAAAGACATCGATTGCTATCAAGTTGTACTGTTAGTATAGGACAAGTGTTGTAATGTCAGTATAGGATGAGTGACTTTTTATTAAATAATTTCCATTATATTTAAGTTGGTTTTGATTAGGTATGACATAAGGCAGAACATACCTGCTTAGTAAACTTACTCAATGACTTAATACTTAGGTGAGTAAAGTGACTGAAATACGCACATATTTGAAAGCAGTGGGTAACAGAAAATGAAATACCCACTCAACATTCATAATACCCACTCCAAAAAAATACAGTGGGTACAGTACCCACATGAGCTAAATCTTATCTGGAGCTCTGATCAGTGCCCAATCCTTCACCAAAAAAGTGACATGACAGACAGCATTTTCTTGTGTATATTAAAGTTTATTTACAGACAATACACCAATGTAGAATGCATATATTAATTTAATTACCCATTAACTATCAGACTGTTATCAAATTGGTTAAGTTCCCATTATGTTTATTTTTTCTCTTAAATAATATTGAGCTCACTGTGCATAGCTTGTCAAGTTTCTAATGAACTAAGTTTTTCTCTACTATTTGACCTCTGACAACAGAATGAGCTTATGGTTTCAATAAGGGTGCTTCTTTGTGAATTTCCTTCTTGCCAAGGGTGCTTATTTTGATGAATATGGTATGTTGGATACACACTTTTCAGAAAGATGTTTTTTTCAGGGAATATGGAACTGATAAAAAATTCCCAACTGCAAATAAATTGCTGAATGGTAAATGTCATCATGTTTGAACTCAAGAGTGCAATACCAATACTCTGCTTGGAGTTGTCTCCCTTGAAGGACATGCTTGCACCTGTAACACATTGTAAATCTGTGGAAACTCAGACCCAGACCTTGGACACGCCAAGCAGATACAACACTGGACAATCCTTGGAACCAAGAGAGTTTCCCCACATATAAATGAAATGATAGTTTATGTACTTCTTGCAGTTTTCAAAGATAACAGGTGGATAAATGTCAATCATAATTCATTTTCATGCCAAAGTAGACTAACAACTAGTCCCTGAAATGAACATATTTTACAGAAAAAAAAGATCACAGTAAAAACATAAATAACATATAATGAAAAGCAGCCCTGAGACTTTCTGAAGCTGTGGAAACCTAGACTTGCCACATTTTCTAGACTTGGATATATTTGCTTCAGGGTCTGTATGACAGACTAATGCCAAAGTAAAATGTAGATAACTGACTTGTCTGTCTCACGGGTCTAGGTCAAAAGCCCCTAAGGACAAAAGCCCCTTGAAAATGACCAAAAGCCCCTCACTTTATGTATTAATGGGAAAATAAGATTAAAGACAAGAAATGATTAATGACATGAAACATTTCATTGCTTCATAACATAATGACCCTAAATACTATGTAAATTAATATGTAATTAGCAAAAATAATTTTTATTGTTTGTAGTCTTTAACTCCATGATCAAGTTTTAACTCCAATGTTTGTAACAAAAATATATATACACCTGGTTCATACTTGAGCAAATTAGCTCAAATAAAGTAAACTTTTGCAAAATACATTGATCCCAGTGTAATAGGAAGAAGAAGAAAATTGTTTATTAAAGTGTCACATGTTGTACATGATAAAAGGCATCATAGAATATAGACATAAAATTGAGTACAACATCCAGCCAATACGGCCTATGAGACACTATACTGAATTGAGAGACAAAGGTTACAAATAATTAATAAATTACTAATAGCTATCAAAATAGTGTAATATTACTGAGAGAGTTAAAGTGAATAGGTACAGTGTGTTTGTTTTGCAATATACCCATTTCCTCCTTGGGAAAGCCTGGGTTTGGCGGTGAGAAATGTTTGTTTGGCAAAATACCAAGTTCCTTTCCAGGTTGATCTTTCCAAGTAAGAAATGATCACATTTTCTTCATTTCCTTTACATTGGTATGATAAAATACTTTATAAAATATGCAAGAGCAATGAGAAAAGTTCATTATACCTTATAAAATATTTTTTTAAATTGTCCTAACTTATGTTATATTTGGTTTTACACTTTAGAAAGCAGTCCGGGATTTTAACCCACACCCTCAGAGTCAACCCAACAAAAGTACCAGAATCTGTCCTTTACTAAATAAGTGTAATCCCAAATATAACATATGTTACATTTGACCACTTCTAAATGGCATTGTGTAATCATGCTTTTTCCTACTAAAATTTGATATGAAATATATAAGAGCCATTAGAAATGTTCGTTCTTTTATTAAATACATGAATCGAGGGGCTTTTGATAGGGGTGCTCAAATTAGTGAGGGGCTTTTGTCCAGAGGGGCCATTGAGGGGCTGTTAAACAAACATTTCTCATAGCCAATCTCAGGCTTTCCCAAGGAGGAAATGGGTATATAGTTTATCATGTCAGGTTTAGCTCCAGCTTTAGCTCCAGAATTATTATGTCATGTCATTTATAATTCTTGTTGATTTGTTTTCATTTGTTTGATGATATATATTTCTTATTCTCTAAAAATATTTGCTAATTACATATTAATTTATATAGTATTTAGGGTCATTATATTATCAAGCAATAAAATGTATTATGTTATTAATCATATCTTGTCTTTAATCTTATTTTCCCATTAATATGTAAAGTGAGGGGCTTTTGGCCATTTTTCGAGGGGCTTTAGTCCTGAGGAGCTTTTGGTCGAGGGGCTTTTGTACCAAGGGGCTTTTATCCTGTGGGGCTTTTGACCTAGTCCCGATGTCATGGAATCCATGCACATCTGTCAGCAGACGAATACTGTCTTGATGAACCCTTTTCCAATCTTGCCATCAGCCCTAATAAACATGCTAATGTAATAACTTGACTACCCAAGCAATTCTGAAAAACAATATTTAGACATTGTTTCAAATGAAGAACTGTATTTCAATATCATTAAATGACTGATTTAATTTCCTGCCAGTGTTTGTCATTAAAAGATAGTATTTTTTGTTAAGTACCATCTTGTAATGCCTTTTGGTATGGTCCTGCCATGTGATTGAACCACTGGCCTTCTGCTCTTCAACATGAAAGTAGAGATAAGGTGTGCATATCAAGTCTCTCAACTGGACCAAATTGTGTTTACATGTGTATGATTATCATGCTCAGTCCAGAGTTTTAATTGACCAACAGAGCTCCAGATAAGATTTAGCTCATGTTGGTACTGTACCCACTGTATTTTTTTCAGAGTGGGTATTATGAATGTTGAGTGGGTATTTCATTTTCTGTTACCCACTGCTTTCAAATATGTAGCTCTGTGATTATTTCAGTCATTTTACTCACCTAAGTATTATGTGACTGAGTAAGTTTACTAAGCAGGTATGTTCTGCCTTATGTCATACCTAATCAAAACCAACTTAAATATAATGGACATGATTTCATAAAAAATCACTCATCCTATACTGACAGTACAACACTTGTCCTATACTAACAGTACAACTTGATAGCAATCGATGTCTTTTTCATTACATGGCGATTTTTATAAATATATTCCGTACGCATTTGTTTTAAACTTTTTGCGTATCTAACATTTTAAATGCGTAATTGGTACGCAACAATTATTTTTCAATGTGTAATTGGAAATTTTATATGCGTATTATACCCGGATACGCAGCTTATCTGGGCCTCTGGACCAAGTAAAACCATTAAAACAACTTAGAATTACTAAGCTGCTGTAAGAAACTTACAGTATAGTATGGTTACAACAATCGGAAAGAGGCCATTTTGACTAAATATACAGCAAGAGCCTGACAACTTGCACAAGTCTTCAAGGTAATAATTAATAATTTAAATGAAAATTTCTAAAAACACTATAAATAACAGACTAAGAGACATGTCACACCCCCAGATTTGCACCAGGACACCCATGTTGATATTGATATCAAGACGTCATGGGCTCAATGGCCTTATATGAACTTTTTCAGTAAAATAGTTCCTGTCAGACACTTTAAAATAATTGAAACTGCAATGATGCAAATGACCCTTTGGCAGCAAAATGCCAGATCTGACCTGAAACTCACTCTCATAGCCTCACAGTAGTAGAGACCTGGTAGTAGTAGTGTTGTTTACTGGACAAATGTAATGGATCAATGTGGAAACAGAGAGAAAATTCTGAAGAAAGATTTCATTCACATTTTAGTGATAAAACACCAATTACATCTTGGATATCGGTGATCATATCTCCAAGAACAATGAACAGTATTTGCATTACCTGTGGAAGTTTCATATCAAATGTGGATTATCTAAGGAAGAAAAGTTTTCAGAGGTAGGGAAAAGAGAGAAACTTGTTTTCTTTTAGAAACACCCATAGGTATCGGTTTGGTATAGTGTGTAGAAAGTGTCATAGAGAAATTCAAGCAATTAAAACTAAATTAGAAAGTCTAAAAAGCAAATGTCAGGAAACACTAAAGGTAATTTCGGAAAATATAGCGAGAAAGATGCTGAGGAAACAGGAGCCAAGAAACCAACCTCTTTTAGCCTTGTGGTCATTATTAATCAGAATGGAAAAGGATGATGGTGACAGCATCCAGGGAGGGGGAGGGGGGGAGAAGGAGAGAGACAGAGAGAGATTGAGATTTAGCATTGCAGGGAGGGCTAGTCTGTAGGGAAAATAATATGGTTCATTATAGAGTGTTCACACATAATAGATGGATACCACAGTCCTGTACTGGCCTAATAAATTGAAATCCAACCTAATAAAATCCAAGTCTACTTAGCTGTTATCTACAACAAGAAAACAATGTCACAAGACACAAGAAGACAATGCTTTGTGTACGGTAATAAAAGATTTCATGAAAACTTTGTTAGTTTGTGAAAACCATCTCTTCCCACAATGTCATGGAAGGGTCAGCATGTCACAGGCTTGAGATTAACAGATACAAGGAAACAGCCTTCTAAACTGGCAGATATAATTCCTGGAATGTCAACCCCTGCAGTGTGGCAAGTGATATGTCCTTCAGCATGAGGTGCAATCCAAATCATATTAGTCTGTCTCACAGTCCCTGAACAACATTTTTTTCCCTACTGCCTAGCCCTCTCTGCAGTGCTAAAGCCCTAAATAAGTCTAGATTTCCTCTTCTGAATCTCTGGTCTCCCTATCCTTTTCAATATAAATGGGCTTGTTTGTTACTATCCAAATTATATATATTCAGAGACTAAGCCTTAGTCTAAAATCATATGTACTGTGGTGTTTCTTGGACAGAATATAACTCTCTTTACAAATCATCATGATCACAGGGCAACATCCGAAGACCTTAGTCTTCCCACAAACATTATTTTCAAAATATGTATCTGAAAAATGAAGCTGTATCCTCATAGAATTTAAAGTAAGATTTTACAACACATCCTCAGCATTCCAAACTAAATTATCAACAGTCTGAAAACCATACCTTACAGCAAATAAGTTTCCAAACCTTTTTGCCTTGACTGACTGACTGAATTTGGTTTTACGCCGCTTTAAGCAATATTCCAGCAACATCACAGCAGGGTACACCAGAAATGGGCTTCACAAATCTTTTTGCCTTGAGTGAGTGAGTTAGTGAGTGTAGTTTTACGCCGCACTCAGCAATATTCCAGCTATATAGCGGCAGTCTGTAAATAATCGAGTCTGGACCAGACAATCGTCAACCAAGTCAGCGAGTCAATCCAGTGATCAACAGCACGAGCATCGATATAATTAGGAATATATCAACTTTGAAGTTTTGATACAGCAAAATGTGTTAAGTTGAGTTAATGGTCACCTGACATCACTTGTGAATGGAGTATGGGGTAGATTATTTGGTAAGACCTCGGCCCGAATCTCCCCTAAATATTAACAATGAGGGAAAATTTCTTTGAGTGGCATGTTTAGAAGTTGGATATGTCTTTCAGTATGTTCAGTTACGATTAAAGAAACATGTTAACACTCATCCTTATCAGATGAATATATATTCAGGTGATATGATTGGACTAGAATGAAATTTAAGGGGGATATGGGTGGGGGGGACGAGGGAAGGAGTCTTTCCGATTATTGGTGATCTTTGGCATGTTTATTTGTTTGCTTGTTGTTTAATGCAGCACTCAGCAATATTCCAGCTAGTGCAGTCGTCTAAAACGAATTAAGCCTGGACCTGACAATCTAGAGATCAACATAATGAACATCAATGAATGGGATACATTGACACGTGTCTACCATATCTGCCAGCATGACCACCGATCAGCAGTGGGTAGCTGAGGACCAATTCTAACCCTGATCGTCACGGGTAGATCTTTGACATGACAGACTCTTAGTTTTCTTTGACATTCGTCATTGGATTTCATTTTGAACTGTCATTGTCTGGGTAAATGCCACTCACTCAAAAAAGTGTCCCTTCATAACATTTCTACGATGTGAAATGTAACATATTTTTTTTCGGTAAGAGTTCCTCCCGTTCCCCCATCCCAAATAATATTTATAAAGATACTAAATTTATTAACAAAACTTAACACAACAATTATCCTAGAGAACTCACAAAATAACTAAAAGTCCAAAATTTAAGTTAGGGTTGGGGGAACGGAAGGAACTCTTTCCTTTTTTTCATAAAACATTAAAATAATCATAAAATACAAAACTTAGAGTTGGTGCAAACCATTAAAAATCCAACGACTCGAACTCTGTCCCCTCGATCACGTTCTGCACGCACCTTGCTCGAAAAGACATCGCTGTCTATGCGGGGCATGCGCATTAGCAACTTCCGTTTCAGTATGGAGCGAAATTCAGAAGAATAATCAACGGAAATATTGGTATGGTCATTTTTAATTACTTGGTCGGTCTCGATTCAAAATTCGGTATGGTAATACCCACTAAAATATTTTAAGCCGTCTTTTGCACAACGAATTGTTCACCTCACTAGTAAGTGAGCACAATTTGAAAACTTGAGTCGAAGTTGACGTCGCGACTGAGATCCAGGAATCAGAAGTTCCACGTGCGACTGAGTTGGCCGAGATAAGGTATGGCAATGACATCCAATACATATTTGTGAAAAACATGTATCAATCTGACAAGTTGATTGTCTCATTGGGAGTACTGCACTCTACCGGGCGCACTTTTTCAGACTAATTAGAGTGAAAAAGAGTGCCATACCCTAACCCTAAACCCTAACCCTAAGGATCGTAGAGGGAGCAGCGAGGGCTGCGCCCGGTAAAGTGCATTCTGGCCGTCTCATTAAAGCATTTTTTGTGATGGCATGGTCAGCGCTCTTCAGATTATGATACAAAATCACAAGGGCAGAATTTGTTTCAAATCACTTTCGTCTAGCTGTTCTCCCAGGGGTGTAGATGAAAGAATGAACAATCGTAACTAAGATACCTTTATATAACTCATTTTTTCAATTTTCCGGCCAGTATAGTTGTTATTACACCATTGTGACAGTGTGTTTAATGTATATCTTTTCCTAAGTACACGTGGGAGATTCCTTCAGACACATGGGCAAGAGTTTGGGGATAAAGTGATAAATACTTGTCAATGTCATCTCAGACATCTAGGGTAAGCTTGAGGCACTCGGGACAAGGACTGCTCCAGCATTGGGTTGGGAGCAGAGACCATATACTAGATTATATGGTCTCGGTTGGGAGGTAGAGATGCACAGATAAGAGAGAAAGTGATCTAGCATTGGTTGGGAGGTAGAGATCTACTGATAAGAGAGAGGAAGTGAGAGTGAAAGACTGTGTACACGTGTGTGAGAGCCAGACGTGAACACAGCTACTTTGGGAAGAATGACCCATGTGCCTCACCATATGCATACTGACAGTAAGTAAATGGAATTGAACTGGATACACTGTTGTGTTTTCATTTCTTACTGTGGATGGAGAGAAATGCCTCCCCACTAGGACACACCATAAAAAGTATATGTGTGTTACAAACGCCTTTCTTGTGTATACATATTCTCACAAGGCAGTATTTTGTTTAAACCATATGGTCCTGGGTTATCATGTGAATTCTTTTCAACAGGTCAGTAACTCAGTTATACAACTGCAAGTCTATTTTTGATGAATCATCATTCTGCTCAGTTGATGGTTCACATTTTTTGGATGGTTGACAAGATGGTAATGTATTTTGTCAAAGCACCGTTGAACTTTGAGTTAATAATCATTATGATCACTTTAAGTGCTTATCAATAGTTTTCAGCATGTATACTTTTGCAATAAGACGAAATGACTTTGCAGACTCTAACATTGGTCCTTTGTCCAAAATTTTCTTAAAGAAATTTGTTTGAATTGAAATGGTAATCTCATGATATGTGTGGCATTGTGTTACATAATATTTTCCTCAACTGGAAATGAGTATTTAGAGCAGTTTATAAGTAGTGAAAACATTATCAACAATCATCACCATGATCACTGTTCATATTTTGTTTTGGTATATTTATTGACATATGTTTATTTCCATTTTGTATTAAAACCAGATGGATCGTGTGATTGTTCTGGTGGATATGGACTGTTTCTATGTACAAGTGGAGCAGAGACTGAACCCTACTTTGAAGAATAAGCCATGTGCCGTGGTGCAGTACAAGACCTGGAAAGGAGGAGGGTAGGTAGTTGAATATGTCACATGCAGTATTGTATTGGTCTATGTAGTAGAAAGAGAAACAGAATTCTTTCATTTTGTAAGTATTTCTAATATGGGTTTAAAACCCATGAAGATCTGGGTTAGAATTGGTCTTCAGCAACCCATGCAACTTGTCAGGTGATCAGGCTTGCTGACTTAGTTGACACGTCATCGTGTCCCAATTGTTTAGATCGATGTTGATGTTGTTAATCAATGGATTGTCTCGTCCAGGCTCGATTATTTACAGACCACCGCCACATAGCTGGAACATTGCTGAGTGTGGCGTTAAACTTAAACAACAAACAAAACATGGGTTTAAATTTAAACATGGTATAAGCAAGACAAACAACATGTTTGGTTGTAGACCTTCCATTGTTTTTTATGAACAGGTTGATGTTTTGGTAATTTCTTTTGCACATGTGAGTGGTAGTAAAGCTATACTGACTCCAGCTCAATTTGTGCTGCATTATTGATTGCAGGACCAAAGAAAATTTACTGTCATAAAAGTTTGACAATTTAAGTATATCTGTGGGAAAGCAAATATTTAAGATCCATATGCACCAGGCAACTAATTAGTTTTAGAACCTTTGTAACCCAGTTTGTAACAACATCTGTCATTGCTTTGATACATAGTGATATATTCATGAAAAGCTTGGATCATATTGTCTTCTACAATTCATTAAGTTATAATTAACGATAGATTTCACAGTTAAGATTTCATGGACTTCAGCTACCGGACCCAGACTTGTCACTCTTTGTTATTGTGATTTTTTTCAATAAAAGGATCATTGCTGTGGGATACGAGGCCCGTGCATTTGGTGTGAAGCGGAACATGATGGGTGATGATGCAAAGAAGCTGTGTCCAGATATCATGTTTGCTCGTGTCCCAGAAGTGCGGGGGAAAGCTGACCTCACCAAGTAGGTGGAGGGGTACTTCCTTGGATCAACGTTGCTTCACTAATTTGAAAATGAATGATTATAACATGTATAAATTTGGGAAGGTTGTTGAATATTATCATGATTTCACGAAAACTAAAAAATCTTTCACCAATTCATAGTCTCAATATCTATTTGACTTTTTAAAGTTGAAAATGGAATGAACATCCTGCTGACCGCTGCAGGTATCGCGGAGCCGGAGCTGAGGTGATCCAGGTGTTCAGCCAGTTCAGTCAGTGTGTGGAGAGAGCCAGTATAGACGAAGCCTATGTTGACCTCACACAGGAAGTAGATGCCAGAATGAGGCTGATGGAAGGATCCAAGGTGGTGGAGAGCCAGTTGGAGCATACTTACATCATTGGATGGGAGAAACCTAAATCCCAGTTGACTGATGGGGAGCATGATCAAGATAACCATGGTAACATGATTGAAATTTTGTTTCAGTTTAGTTTTATGAGTATCTCAGATGTCTGTGATTATTGGGATATTTCCTGACCTCTAAATAATCCTTTTAGGACAGACATTCATCTTGCAGTAAGAAATGTAACAGTTGCAGTTGTTACATGAACTTGTATCTCTTCCTAAATTGATATTCTATTCCTGCATATTTCTGTCTCTTTCTTGTATGCCATTTTTCTGTATTGTCATTGCTTTTCTAAAATATTGTAGTTTTATATATAGAAATGTATGTATAGTAATAAGAGATGCTTTTCTGAGTGGGGAACAAAACAGTGTGAGGGACTAACCCTGGGTGAGGGACTGGGGTAGGTGGTGGGGTTGAGGTGGGGACAAGATGGTGGGGACACACCAAGATGGTTTGGGGTAGGGACAACACAGGGTGAGGACACCAAGGTATGGAGGGGGATGGCGACACCAAAGTTGTGGGCGGAGTTGGGGACAGGGTGAGGAGTAGGGTGGTTGGGTGACAAGAAAAGGACACCTTAGTGTGGAATCACCTTAGTGTGGAGGCGGACTGACACATCGGTCTGGAGATGGTGGGGTGGTGGACAAGACAGGGCAAGGGACTGATCATGTTATATTTATGCTTTTAGGTCGTGTTGAAAATGATGAGAGGAGAGGAGGTACGCGTGACTGGCTGGGCATGTTATATGATGGCGGAGACCTGGAGGTGTCCAACCAGAGACTGACTGTTGGAGCTGTGATCGTGGAGGAGATGAGGGCTGCTGTGTACAGGCTGGCAGACCAAGGCTTGGGTGTTGTGGGGACATGTTCTGCTGGCATCGCTCACAACAAGGTGATGTGGGTTTATGTGGGTTTTGGGGGAGGGATATGTTTTACATGATCTGCTGGCATCGCTCACAATAATGTGTGTGTTTTTAAGGCATCGCTTACAATAAGTGTGTGTGTGTGTTGGGGGGAAAGAGGGAGGTGGGGACAGACTTCACATGCACTGCTGCCATCACTCACCACAAGGGGTGTTTGTTTGTCTTGGGTAACAGGTATGAAGACAGGCTTATTGTGCCCTGTAGGAATCGCTCACAACAAAGTAGTTTTACTGAGTGGTAACACAGCAGTCCTGGTTTGATGTGTGAAACCTCTTTCTGACATCCCCCACCGCTTTATTGGTGGAAAATTCTGTTGTTCAGCTGGAATTGGTGATAACTAGATGCTTGAATCATGGGTGAGGTAGAACAATTTATTGCAAGTAATGGATACCACTTTCAATCTTGTTATAACTGGGGAACTACTCTGAGTGAAAGATCTTGCCCAGTGTTCACATAATGACACCAGGTGTGTGTTTCTTGGCAGATGTTGGCCAAGTTATCCTGTGGATTACACAAGCCCAACAAGCAGACCATCCTCCCTCACAGCTCCGTGGAAGGACTCTTCAGTACGCTCCCCCTCAAGAAAGTGTAAGTAGCACTGGAACAGTGGCTGTGTCTTGGGAAGTGTAGGATTATTTTAGTGACCATGGTAACATGTAGGGGCATGCCAGCTTTATCTATTTGTTTTGTTGTTTTTTAGATAATTTCAGAGGACTGCGCTAAGTCTTATTTCTTTGGTACATTGCTGTAACCATAGCAGCCACTATCCTTAAACATGACTTATGGCAGTCATAGAAGTAAGGTTGGGGCCCCAGTTTTCAGAGTTTGTAGTTAGTCCATCTTGAACAAAACAAAAATGGTGACAGTGTTCACATCCTCAAAAGTGCAATAAAACGTCCAGCTAGCCTACCAAATGCTGACAGTGGTGTAACAGAAGTACAGTTCAAAGTGGTGTACAGCTCGCTTGTTTTGTTTGCAGGCGCCACTTGGGGGGTAAGCTGGGGGAGACGCTGATGCAGCAGCTAGGTGTGGAGAACATGGGGGACCTGTGTCGCTTCTCTGAGAGGGAGCTGCAGCAGATCGCAGGGGACAAGACAGGGTGAGAGACTGAACTAACACCTCATTTTGGATGGGTTGTGAGAGGAGTGACACCTTGGTGTTGAAGGGATGGGGTGGGGACTGACACCTTGGTGGAAGGTGAGGGAATGACACCTGGGTGTGGGAGGAATGGGGTGGGGACTGACACCTTGGTGGAAGGTGAGGGAATGACACCTTGGTGTGGAAGGAATGGGCTTTTGACTGACACATCAGGGTAAAAGGGTAGGGTGAGGGATTGACACCTTGGTGTGGAAGGAATGGGGTTTGGACTGACACATCAGGGTAAAAGGGGTAGGGTGAGGGACTGACACCTTGGTGTGGAAGGAATGGGCTTTGACTGACACATCAGGGTAAAAGGGATAGGGTGAGGGACTGACACCTTGGTGTGGAAGGAATGGGCTTTGGACTGACACATCAGGGTAAAAGGGATAGGGTGAGGGACTGACACCTTAGTGTGGAAGGAATGGCCTTTTGACTGACACATCAGGGTAAAAGGGTAGGGTGAGGGACTGACACCTTGGTGTGGAAGGAATGGGCTTTTGACTGACACACCAGGGTAAAAGGGATAGGGTGAGGACTGACACCTTGGTGTGGAAGGAATGGGCTTTGACTGACACATCAGGGTAAAAAAGGGTAGGGTGAGGACTGACACCTTAGTGTGGAAGGAATGGGGTTTGGACTGACACATCAGGGTAAAAGGGATAGGGTGAGTGACTGACACCTTGGTGTGGAAGGAATGGGCTTTTGACTGACACATCAGGGTAAAAGGGATAGGGTGAGGGACTGACACCTTGGTGTGGAAGGAATGGCCTTTTGACTGACACATCAGGGTAAAAGGGATAGGGTGAGGGACTGACACCTTGGTGTGGAAGGAATGGGGTTTGGACTGACACATCAGGGTAAAAGGGGTAGGGTGAGGGACTGACACCTTGGTGTGGAAGGAATGGTGTTGAGTACATCATTATTCTATTTTCATATTATGCATCACAAGACTGATAACTGAGTATGTCCTGTGTTGTAGGGCGTGGTTGTATGACATGTGTCGAGGGTATGAGTACGAGCCGGTGTCTGCCAGACAACTGGCCAAGTCCATAGGGTGCAGTAAAAACTTCCCAGGAAAAACCTGTTTGGACACAAGAGAAAAGGTAGGCACCATCCAGAGTTACATTGTGATGAGACATATTATCAAGAACTGTATCACTTAAGGCTTTCTTCCTTCATTAAGCTGACATGCTTCAATATTACTGGAATGCAATTCAGAGCAGCATTAAACCCAACTCTCTCCTTTGTTAAGTCTTTTGTTCAGCAATATTTTGACAGTAAAACCCTTCCTGTTGCCTTGTCATTTCTTGATGTCGAAGCCTTGTCATGCCTTGACATGTATTGTTCCTAGTCACTTGGGGCGGGTGGGGTAGCCTAGTGGTTAAAGCGTTTGCTCGTCATGCCGAAGGCCCGGGTTCGATTCCTTACATGGGTACAATGTGTGAAGCCCATTTCTGGTATCCCCATGCCGTGATATTGCTGGAATATTGCTAAAAGCGGCATAAAACTAAACTCACTCACTCCTAGTCACATATTAAACTGGTTTTAGTTCAGTAGTTTCAGTTATCCTGCTATTTTCCACAGGTTAACTTTTGGCTGTCTGAACTTGCAAAGGAGGTGGAGGAGAGACTGGTGAAGGACAGAGAAAGTGTAAGTCATAATCTTCTGTCTTCATGCCCTTAGTAGATACCAGAGATAGGAACAAAGTGGACTCCAAGAAGGATATACTGTTGGTTTATTATGTTGATGGGCATTTTTAGTTGGTTGCATGTCTTGGCCATGCCAGGATCTGCTGACCCTGGGTTTTAGTCCACATTTACCATACTGTAGGCAATGACTTCATGACTGTGACAGGCATTTAATACAATCACTTCTTGCAGCATCATGTCAACTGGTATCACTGAAGTAAGGTATTATAATCTGACTATTGTCTGCAGAACAAACGTGTGGCTAAAACGTTGACTGTTACTGTGCGCTACGTCGGGAACCCGTCGTCAGTGTCGGCTTCTAGATCGTGTGGCATCATCAAGTATGAAGCTAAGAAGTTTGCAGACGATGCCTTCTCTCTCATACAGAGGCTCAACACATACAAGCCACACCAGAAGGCATGGTGAGTTGACTGGCTGGCTCCCAATTGGGAAGTGCTTGTGTGGAAATATTTCTCACACTTGGGAGCTTATTTGGTGCAAAAGATAATGAAGTCATTCTCTTAGTCACTGAATTATTTTTTTAGGGAGCTATTGTTCTATAGTCTGTCGTGACAGGGCCCTTGGCTGGTTTAGGTACAAATTTAATTCTTGTTGTTATTGTGACTCGTCCAATCTCTTTTACTGACAATTTTAGGCATCAATAATAAAGATTCACATGAAGGCTGCACGATT
Organism: Haliotis rubra; assembly: GCF_003918875.1. Taxonomy (NCBI): domain Eukaryota; kingdom Metazoa; phylum Mollusca; class Gastropoda; order Lepetellida; family Haliotidae; genus Haliotis; species Haliotis rubra. Next base: position 63,660 of record NW_025765050.1, on the reverse strand, counting down.
TCTGATTCACTAGAAACTAGTGTTGGGAATTGGTTGAAATCTCACAATTGATGATTGCTTCATTACCAACGAACAATCATCGAAAAAAATTGGTTAGCATCATTTTTCAGATGTTCCTATCCAGGTTGTTATTCCAGATACGTATAACATGATGCTACTTACTACTTTAAAGTGATGACTATCGTCATATGAGTGAAATATTCTCAAGCACGAGAAAATGTGATCGATTGCTTGGTCGTTTGGTCACTGCGACCAATCTTCGATTATTTCAATTAATCGGAACACCGCTACTAGAAACACTAGCCATTCACTCAGTTTGAGCATTCCAGCTGAAAAAAATCGATAATGGTTAAACCAGAATTCCCTTTGCCTTTGATTTTGATTTAATGTCTATTAAGATCCATGGTCCCGTTTTGAGTCTTAATGTTTTGATGTGATTTTTTATAGAAAAACAGTATAAACTGGAAGAATTTTAAAATGACATGGCTTAGTATTTTGTTTTCAGGGCACCTGCTATTCTGACGCTTGGCCTGTCAGCCAGTAAGTTCACTGAGAACAAGGGGAGTGGAGGAAACAGCATCTCTCATCTGTTTGCCGCAGCGGCATCACAAACACCCAAACTATCTCAAGTGTCTACGGACACCTCGGACACTGATACTAATGTCCTCAGTCAGAGTGTTCAGGCTGTGAGGAAACCCAAACGAGGAAGCATTGAGACGTTCTTCCAAAATCATACTAGGAATGGTGCTTTAAGTAATTCCACGACAGAACATGTTGAAAGTGTTTCAGACAGTGACTCAACTGCAGAAGCTGAAATTACGGAGAAGAAAAAAGCTAAGGGTTTTTTTGCTTCCAAAACTGCAGCAAGAAAGATAAGAAATATGAACACAGGAAGTGTATCTGAAACTGAAGATGCAGATTCGAATTTGTCCATGCCAGGTGGTAATGAACCGAGACAGGCGGACATTGTGATGTGTGCCTCTGACAGCCGATCTAATAATGATGTTGAGATGAGTGTTGACCACCTCCCAGTGGAGTCTTTGTACGAGGATTCTGGGCTGACTGGTGAAGACTCCTGTGATGTTGATGGCAACAACTCTGATCATAATTTGACTGTCACTTCAGGGCTGATTCATCACAGACAAGACAGTATTGTAATTCCACTGTCAGAGAATTATGATGCTCCTGAAGTAGGGCCAATTATTAATTTGACTGACACCCCTGAATTGATTCATCAAAGGCAAGACAGTAATATGATTCCACCATCAGAGAATTGTGATGCTTCTGAAGTGGGGACTGTAGCTCACCTGGACGATGATGATCTGATGCAGTGTGATAAATGTGGTAAAACTCTCCCCATCTGGGAAATGCCAGAACACACTGACTACCACTTTGCTCTGGAGCTACAGAACTCTACCCAGAATGCAGTGGTAATTCCTCAAACTTCTGTGTCAAATCAAGTCAAGCGGAAGTCTTCTCCGGACAAACGTGGAATGAAAAACAAAAAAGCAAAGGTCGAGAAAGGGAGAGGTACCAGCATGAATCTGTTAACATTTTTCAGGAAACAGTGATTCTTGTCTGTTAGTGAAGAGAGGCAGCTTGGGTTGTATAATCCTTAGGGAGTTGAGAATGAAATTTCAGTACACGCTGGTCCACTGATGGTTAATAATGCATGATAATCATCATGGAAATAGTGCCGTCTGATGTATTCATCATCATTTCTGTTGTATATATAAACTGTCTTATTCCAGCTAGCTTGGCTGCTGCTGTGGAGGAATCAGAACATTATCCAGATTATGTTAGATAATTGTTGTGTGGCTGTGATATTCTTAGGAAACTAGTTTCCTTGGTAATGGTCAGACCATCCTGATCCAAGGCCAGTCAAGTATGGTATGAAGAATATGAATTATGCCATGCTTACCATGCCACTGCTTCCTTCATAACATGCTATGCAGTGACAATATCAAAGTGATATAATCACTTGCTAGAACCAAATGAATCTTTGAGGCAGGGGTGTGTGTTTTTTGGGAGTGTAAGTCATATATACCATGTTCTCTGGCTTACATTGATAACGTTCTGTAGAATGATGATAATGTTCAAATACACAAGCAGAAGATAAAACATTTGAAAAAACACTAACCAGAGTCGATAGCTTCAATACCCTTTATTATAGTGACAATGTATACCCTGATGAGATGCTTTTGTGCTATCATCATGATCATGCTAATGAAATCGGCCTCTCACAATTTCATGTGTGTAGACCCTTGTTTTTTCTTATTTAGTAGGCCAAGTTGAAAATCAGACATCACAAGGAGAAATTTTACGTTTGCTTCACCTTTTAAAAGATGAGAAGTTCCTATTAAGCAAAGTGAATATCAAGATGAAAAAGAGTCATTTAACATGTTTACGGCTACAGTCTGTATGAAAGTACTACCTGATTCCATATGTGATGGTGTGATAAGTTGTCCATTTTCTGTGGACAAATGACCAAAGTATTTGAATAATTTCATGATTTGGGGTTTAATCATGTTAATTAATGGAACAGTTTACTTAAAATCACTTAGGTGAGATCAGTTGTAAAAAGAGTAACTGAAAGGGTCAATGTTATGGCTTTGTGCTCCAACCGAGCTATTTAACTTGACTCTTTACACTGGGGAGAGCAGTCTGATGATACCAAGCTTATACTGAGGGATGAACACAACTGTATATATTTCATATTCACTGTAACTAATACATGCTTTCATAAGGTTAACATATATGGATGAAGAATTCCTATTTTACAAGAGTGACATTTTGGTGCAGGTTCTAAAACCTTCGTCAACCGCATGTATTGTCACTTCATTTTAAAAGAACAGGACAACAGTAACAAAGTTTTCTGTCTGCAACTTCAGATAAGTAAAAAGTCATGCTTCAAGGTATTTTACTTCACACAAGTCTTCCTTATGAAAACTAACAAGCTCTATTGGTTTTCAAATGATAACCTGGCCTTGACAGCTTCAGCACGTAAGTCACCACAAAGACTAGTATATTCAGCCCTGGTCATGTTGTCTACTTTAAGACACTGCATATGTATCTTGAGTAGCTCTTGCTGCAAGTCTTAACTGGCGGGAGTCATTCATAGGTGGCTCTTGCTGCAAGTCTTAACTGGGGGGAGTCTCTTGCTGCAAGTTTTAACTTGGGGGAGTCTCTTGTTGCAAGTCTTAACTGGGGGGGAGTCTCTTGCTGCAAGTTTTAACTTGGGGGAGTCTCTTGCTGGAAGTCTTCATTCATGGATGGCTCTTGCTGCAAGTCTTCATTAGCAGCTCTTGCTGCAAGTCTTGAATTGCGGGCAGCTTTTTCACTTCAATGTCAAAGGGTAAGATTGGAATTTACTTGTAGAACTTACAGTAAATGTCCAACAACCCTTTTCCTTCATGTTTTTAAAGTTCTCTCATTTGATAAGCATATGTGAAAATAATTAAAAAACCGACAATAATCACAACAAAATTCAATCATATTACTTCAGTTATACTCTATGCAAACAATGTAGATAAGATAAGATATTTATTACGCAAACATCCCATACAGAAACGGTGACAATATTCTATAAACTACATAAACAAGATATATAAAGAATCAAAGTAACAAAATATATAATAATACAAATGTGTATAATAGTGGCCTAAGACAATCTAGAGTTCTTTTAGATTTGCTTAAAGTTGTACATATCGTAGCAGATTATTTCTATACTATTTTGTTCATTGTTAATACCTATCTTGTAACTAATGTCTAAAATGTTTAAAACTAAGAGTAGATTTTAATACCTTATTTTATATATGAAGAATTCAGCTAACAACAATATTATATCAAACACATCATCAGTATATACATTTGTTCTCATTCCAAACACAGTAAGTTGCAGGTCCAATTTCATGTTGTGAACATGTTGACATTTATCATTCAATAATTCTAGAAAACATTTCCAAAACGTTTGCACATGTTAACAATACCAAAACAAGTGGGAGATTGTTTCAACCTCACATTGACAAAAGGTACATAAGTTGCTTTCAGCTAAGTTGATCTTAAATAGAAATGAATTAGTTGAGAGAATGCCATGTATAATCCTGAACTGAAACCATTGAAGTTTAGTATCCCTTGTAGTCTTTAAAGGTTTTAAAAATATTTTTTCCCATTCAAGTTCAGCAAGCATACAATCCTCCCACTCATTCATGAATTTTAAGTTAACATCAGATGCAATCAAAACATCATAATAACACTTGGCTCCCCTCTTAACGGACGTCAGTTTTCGATTAACTGTATTACCATCTAACTGCTCAAAAGAAGTACATTATGTAGGATTCATTATCTTTAACTTTGTTTGATAACTCTTAATAGCCATGATAAGACCATTATAATGGAGAAGTGTTCTGAAATTCCTCTAGTTGTAGATATATATGTATATCATTTATAAATATGTTTGTATCAGGACCGTTAATTCCATGCATATTTAGTTTGTTGAGCAACAGATTTCTGGCGACTGTGTCGAAGGCATTTTTGAAATTGATGAAACAAGTATAGATATTCTTCCGTTTACATTATATTTATCAATTATCAACAAAGATATTATCAAAGGTTCTAAAGCCCTTGCAAAATCCAGATTGGCATGGATCTAAGAGGTTGTTTTCTTCTAGATGTTTGATGAGTCTGTTATTTAGAATTTTGCAGTATAACTTACCAAGTCAGTTGCTAATGGCAATACCTCTGTAGTTATTTGGGTCAGTTTTGTTTCATTTCTTTTGAAGTGGTGTGATGACTGATGTTGCCCATATAGGAAAGTGGCCTGATTTAAACATGTCATTGAATAGTTTGCAGAAGTGATCTATTAGTATTATTTCAGGACTGATCGAATTTAGGAATTCATTACTAATATTGTCAAGGCCTTTTGCATTTAAGTTCATTTGTGCAAGTCTTAACATCATTCTCACTGATTTCTGCATTTAAGGGATTGTTGTTACGCTTATTACATTTATCGTGACTTGGTATTTGGGGCCTATTCTAAATAATAAAGTGTGTTAAAATGATTCAGTAGATCTGACGGGTTTGGTCCCACTTGTCCTGTTCGCATATTGGTAGTTTTTATATTATTTAATTCTCACCAGAATGATTTGGGATTAGAGTCGGACAGTTTTGAGAGGACCCGTGAAGGTCCGGGGTAGAATAGGTCTTCAACAACCCATGCCTGCCACAAAAGGCGACTATGTTTGTCGTAAGAGGCGACTAACGGGATCGGGTGGTCAGGCTTGCTGACTTGGTTGACACATGTCATCGGTCCCCAATTGCGCAGATCGATGCTCATGCTGTTGATCACTGGATTATCTGGTCCAGACTCGATTTAATAACAGACCGCCGCCATATAGCTGGAATATTGCTGAGTGCGGCGTAAAACTCAACTCACTTACTCACTCAGTTTTGAGAGTCTATCGAAAAGATCATTTCTAAAAACGTATTGTTTCTTGCGGATGAGTTTTTTATATACTTGTTTTGCATGGAGTGCATCTAATTTTGATTGGACTTAGGTTTCTTGTTGAAGTCTGTATAGTGTTTCCATTGAATGTTTCTCCTGTTGTCCTTCTGTTTAAAATGGTTAACTTACAGTTTATCGTTAATCCAATTAGTGATTCTCCAAAGCAGTTTGTGCATTGATCTAAACTCTTTCTTGGTGTGACACAGTTAGACACAATTTCAATAGGAAGTGGTATGTACTTGGAACAGCCATCAGGTATAAAGTCATCAGTCACGCCAGTACGAGCACCGATGTCTCCTCCTAAAACAGTGTCTCCCAATGTGGAAAATTTCACTATTTCCTCAGCAAGGGTGTCAAATGGATTAGTGTCTATTTTGGACCAGAGAGATAATCCTTCCGGAGGAATGTACACCACACACAGATATATATCACGTTTAGATTTTGTGATAGCTTTGTCAAGTTTTATCCAAAATGAAAACACATTGCTTGATGTCAGCTTTATGAATCCTTTTAGTTCTTGTTTGTAGAGGAATGCTATTCCTCCTCTACTGCATCCAATTTGTTTCTGTCTTGACACACTCAGTGTATTGTATCCAGACAGGTTAAAGGGAGTGTCCTGTTCCATGTTTCACACAGGCCAGTCAAGTCATATTGTCTGAGACATTTCTCTATGGCTTGGTATTTGGAGTCACAAACCCCTTGCACATTCCAGTATGAACTATTGATATTGGTTGACAACCATATTCACATATTATGGAGCACAACCTGAGCACAAATTTGGAGGAAGAAACAAAAATGGAAACTAAACAAAGTTGATAATGAATACATATATTCAGTTGCAGGTTCCAGCAGAGTAGGTATATGGCTGTCGTAATACAATATTTACAATTCTTGCTGTGAAATAATTCTCTAAATTACATATGTAATATTTGTAACATATATTAATTACGACATATTACCTTCTTAAGAGAATAATACATTGCAGTATTTTGTGCTGTACTAATGCCAATACCTACCTGTATAGCTACTTTCCGAAAACTTGTTCAAACTGTTCGTAGATATCCTAGCAAGTGGTAGCATTTGGTGTCGAGCAGCAGCATCCACAGCCTCCAAATGTTTGTCGTCAGTCGAGTAAGAAGTTGTATTGCTAAATCATATCGTTGGGAAGTTTTGTGAAAGACAGAGGAGGCGGAAAACGTAGAGAATCTGGTGTGTTGCCAAGCTGAAAACCACCTTCTGCAGAAGTTACAAGCCAGATTCTTTGGTAATTTGGTTCCAGTTTCATTGCAAATCCCTTTTGACAAATATTGATGGGACAAGTACAGATGTTGATACAACACTAGATACAACACTAGATCCAAAATAATACAACCACGAATTTCGTCATTATAATCTTCATGGTCAAATGCAAACACACTGCCCACATGGGGTAGCAATCACCGTCAGCCTTAACAGTTACTGGGAAAAGAGGTGAAGGATGAGGAACATCACTGGGACAGATCTCCAGAGTATCAAGGTCTACTTCATGAGCCATCCATTACATACCTGTCACAGCCCTGTACATTATACCTCAAGTGAGAATCAATGGTCAAGCATTTATCTTTCAGCTCAGAGAACATTTTGCAAGATGACAGCTGCTTGAGAAGTTCTTGAAAATACAGGGTCCTCTCATCTCGAGAGGTTTCCATACTTGTCTCAATCTGGCACACATCATCATTTTGATTTGTTTCTGTTTTATCCGGATCTTGCTTCCTTTCCTTAGCAATGGTAGATTCTGTATCTCTATCCGCTTCCCTGTCGTCTTTTTGCATTTTTCTCTGATAGGGCTCATCTCCCTTCTCAGTTTTCCTCTTGAGACTTGTAAATGTAAACATCTGGGTGCTGTGATCACAAGGATACTACATGTACAACTCACTTCCCTGTAGTATATTGTACCTTTAACATGAGAGGACTTGATGGATTTTCATGGTGCCTGGTACAGGCTGAAGCTTCTGAACTTGGACGGTTGCATTTTTTTCATGGACTTTCATTGATCAAATACAAATTGACATCTGTTCCAGCCTTTTGGAGTTCATTAACTCATTAAGGCCGAGAGCAGCATATATTGGGCAAATTAACTCGCTCCTCACAGCGAGTGACGTGTTTATGGGGCAGGTAATTGGCAGTTTCTCACAGCGAGAGCCACATTGTCAACAGAAAGCACCTCTTATTCAGAGAGAGACGCACATGTGTGTTGTACTTTTAAAAATCACACGGTACCTATTATTTCAACCTATTTAGTAGTACTGAGCAAATATTAGCCTTTCTTGCAAGAGATGCTACCTTTAGTGTCAATCAGAAGAAGTATTTAAAGTGTTTTGATAGCAATTGCTAATCATTATCATAGGCTTGTACAGCATTTGGCAAATGAACACATGTCGGCGAGAAAGGGGATTATGATGTTTTTACAGAGGTAAGTGTCTGGTATTCTTCATACTAAAATACTTGGTATGCACATTGATTGAATTAGATGTAATGGTTTAGAGGTTACTGAAGATTATATTTTCTTCAACTTCCTAAATAGGAAACAATATATGAATTTCAAGGACATACAAAGAATTCAAACACAATAGAATAGTTTGAATTTATATTTTAGGTATTATTACGTTGTCATGTTTCATATAATGAAACATAATGTATAAACACAAATAATTAAACATCCAAGCTCGAATAGATTAGACATAATTTAACTTGCTATCGCTTTGTTTTACGTATTGAAAAACACTAAAATGAGGACAAATAAACTCGCCAAAGTGTCTATCTACTCCTATTTGTCTTATGTGTATATTTCATAAATCTTTACCAGTGTGTATGTTTACAATACACAAGCTGTAACATGACCGTCTGCTGGCAAGTTTCACTAAGCACCTAGCTCCTACTAATTTAGAAGTGTCCGCAAATGTAAATGTGGGTGCGAGATAGACAATTTGACAAGATGGACATATCCCAATTTGTGCGCTTGTTTACGAGGTACCTTAACAGTGATTGGAATGACAGCTTGTGATCTGGGAGGAATAGTAACTGTGGTAGAAACATGAGTAGTAAAAATCTTGGCCTGGGGTCATATTAAAGGAGTTTCAGTTATGCCATTTTGAATTTTTAGAATATGAGCATGAAAGTCTATGGTAGCAGATTGATCTTGTAAGAAGTTTAAACCTAATATTGCTGGTTGATTTGACTTTGAGAGGATATGAAACTTTTGTACCAAAAGTAAATTTCCAACAGCAAAGGGTACAAAAGCATGACCTAACACTTGAATAGCATGACCTCCGACACCATACACATTAGTTAGTTCTGATCTTTGAAGTGGGCATTGAGATGAAAGTTTAGCCTTCCGATAGAGAGTGTCGGTAAGTGTACTAATTGAAGCACCAGAATCAACCAAAGCTTGAACACTGTGTGAGATTTTGACATTGACTTGAGTTTGAGATCTTACATCTGACACTGATGTTTGAAAAATAGAATTTTGAGGTTTTGATACATGTAACCTGTCACCAACAGAGCTTGAGCAGATCTGCAGACTGATCTTATATGCCCTATGCGCCCACAAGTATAGCACTGTCTGCGCAGTGCGGGACATTGAGATTTGGAATGATTGTACTTACCGCAGCGTGTACAAGCAGGATGTGGCCTGGAGATGGTGATCTGGCCCGAGGTCGGGTGGCCATAGTGTTCACCTGTGTGTTCACTAGAGTGGTGAGCCTTTCCATCTGCGCCTGAAGCGTCGCCAATGACGAGGAAAGACCGTTCGTTGTCTCTGACATGGGAAGGACATTCTCGGGCCAATCGTGCAGCTTCAATGACGTCCTTCAGTGTCTTGGGAGATGTCATGCTTACGGCTGACTGTAGTGATGGCCTGAGACCCATCAAGATGACCTGGCCGAATCGGTCGAGGCGTCTGGCTAAACTCGTGATTTCTGCCACGAAATCATCGACGGATTGGGCTGGTCCTGTTTCGATAGGTGGAACCGCTGAAGCAATTTTATGTCAGTGGAAGCTGTGTCACTGTATCTGTTAAACTCTTGTGGCAGACCGTCATACGACGTCAGTGCCTTTTCCCTTAGTAGCAAGGGAAATGCGTTGCATTTTTCTTGATCGATCTATCTCTTTAATTTGGAAAAACGCTCGAAGCGCTGAAACAAAAATTGTCCAGTTTGTTCAGTTCCAGACCAAGGAGGAGGTGTTAAATTGTTGGAAAACTTATGATCGTCTACAGGTGGTGTATTGTCTTCGGGTGCCTGAGCCATGGTCGGTTGAGGTTTCTGCATGGGTTCCAGTGTCCGTGGGCTTCGACTTCATGTTACAGGACCGGCATTAGATGGTTGGGACACCTTGTCCTTGGAAGCCATGAGCCCCGCATTTCCACCACTTATCGTATCATTATAAATACGACAACACAGTGATGTAGCTTCTTCGTTCGGACCTCCCGGGATATCCCTCGCCGCTGACCTTCCCGGGTCATCAGCCGGTCATCCCGGGACTCCAGGGAGCTCAGCTTAGCTCAGCCTCCCCGGCAAGTACATACATTAATATAATCTGTCTAGTTTACACATGCACTAAGTTCTTAATTCTACGTTGGCTACTTTGTTACACTATGTTTCATTTACAACATTTATACTCAGCACACTAACATGTATCTATAACCATTAATAATTCATATATCTATAATATTATCTATAACATAACATCACTACGATATTTCTTACAAAGCAGCTCTTACGGTCAGCTCATCTTCTCAACTCATGACCACAGTGCAAAGAAGTTCATCACCGTCTTGGTTCCTTTTACAAGAAGAATTTCTAATTTGTTATCTATTATTTCATGGAAACAAGTTTTGTCTTCTGACATTTTCAGTACCTCTTCTTTCTTCAATAATTGTATGCATAATGTCCTCTGCTTTGTGCCCAGACTTACAAGGTTCCTTAATTCTGCTTTTAGTTGTTTTCTGGGTTCTATGAAACTTTTTCGATTTTCCATTACTTTGAACCTTTACGGTTATTTAATATTCTTGGTGGTCCAAATAATATTGTTCTTATGGGGCATTGTACTGGTCCAAATAAATCAGCAAGTCTTATTACCACTCTGTGTAAGTTGGGACAAGAGGCATTTTCCTTTATTTGACTGTCAGATTTGTGTTTCTTCAGGCCAAAGTGTCACCAAACCTCAGATGCTCAGGACATCAACCAGTCCCTAAAATGCATGTGTTAACATCCTAGTTTTGTGTTTAAAGGGAAAAACAACACTTTCTGTTCTACACTTTCGACATAGGTCTTCCATGATCCATAGACACCACTTTTTTCATCAGCACCTCTTTCAAATGCTCTGCTTGTACATCGGATAAGTCTGACAGAGCCACTTTCTGATTTTGAGTATTGGTGGTGGCTTCTTCATCTTGGCTAGTACCTTGTTCGGGATGGCCGCTCTGTTTTGAGGAAGGCCGTTGTTCAAACTTCTTCATGGCTGATGCGGACACATCTGCTCATCCAACCAACAAATGCCGCCCACAAAAGAAATCATTCATTCATGAACATGCATTTCTCTCTTCACCTGACATTTCTTCCCATCCTTTGACAATGTGAGGCAACAGTTCAAGTCTATAGGACTAAAGTAATTCATGGAATTTTCATTCTGTTGCTGCCTGATCACTCATTGTGTTTTACATATTTGTCAAAATCTTCTGAGCAGCCTCTGTTGATGATGATCCTTGGTAGGCAGCATCAATGTCACTAATGATTTCTTTAAGGGTGTCCAAAACAGTTGTTGGACTTAATTCATCATTTCCCTTAGGCCAAGAAGATATGAATTCTGACTTTCATCATTGATGGCATAAACCTCAAAGTTTCCTACAAATTTGCCAGCTTCATCAGTGTAAAGGTAAGGTTACTTTGTGAAGAAATCTTTTGCAACTGTTTCAGGACAACACTTGCCTATCTCTGGTGAATCCTGTTGACAGTTGTCCCTATACCATCATAAGTATATCTTAGATGGAATATTGCAGGCTACTATATTAGAGTTAAGATTTTTAAGCAATAAAAGAACACTTTCTTTAGTTGATATTCCATGCCTGAGGGACTTGTGCTCTGGTAAAGAGGAATCTCCATTGTAGAATGTCTGGTACATTTTATCTTTGTTTTCTGTCTGAAGATGTGAACTAGACAACTTGTGACATAGGATATTCCAGTGATGGTAAATTGGCGTCATCATCATCTCTCTTTGAAGACACTTGGTTGTGTTCTTTTTCATCTGCAGCATCCCAATATGTTTGATCTATTACATCATCTCCATATGTTTGATCTATTACAACATCTCCATATGTTTGATCTATTACAACATTTCCATATGTTTGATCTATTACAACATGTCCATATGTTTGATCTATTACAACATCTCCATATGTTTGATCTATTACAACATCTGGAAGCGATGAATTACTATCACTACTCATTCAAGCAAACAATTCTCTTGAGGTGTTCCTGCCTCGGACATGGCTACTGTTTGATGGCTTTTTTGGTGGACTACAGCAGTCATCACTTGACTCTGTGATGATGCTGGGACAGCCATCTATAGTAAGATAGTGATGCAATTTGAACTTGGCTTTCCTCTTTTGTCTTAATACCATATTACTTGATTTAGCAGATGAAGTATTTGAGTCCGTTGATTCTATAGTAATTGGTGATGTCTTTGGTAAGGTTGAATAAGTGTTCATAAGTTCAACACTACAGTCCGTTTGAGTCAAAATGTCTCAATGAATAATTGAATTGCACTCTAACTCAAAAACAAATAATCGTAAATGACTCAAACCAACGCCAAAGTAAATAGGACAAACTTACCATCTCTGCAGAATTTTGTCATAAGTTTTGTCTACAAAATAAAACAATAAATGAACACCATAAGTCAAACCTTAATGTATCAACATAAAAAATGAAATACAAGAACTTTATGGTGATATAAACTAAAGATATATCGATAACAACTCAAACTCATTACACAGTGTTGATGTTTCTCCTTGTGTCAGAATATATAACACTGAGGGCTGGGGCATTGGAAGTGCTGGTATAAACGGTTTGAGTGTATGGAACAGGGTGTTTTCAAGAGTGTTCAAGATAGCATATGGTTTAGGCAGCAGCATCTCCAGAGTTTCTGGCTGGTGCTGATGTAGTCTAGTTGTTCGCTTGGATGCTTGTTTGAAGCTCCTTACCTGATTTGTGTTGACTTTTGAGCTTTCCTCCCTCTTCCTGCTGGCATGTCCGCGTGTACTAACCGGAAATAACTGGATCTCTTGCTATTCTTTTGGACCAGTTGATGAAATCTTCCAATATTTCCTTTTTCCTGCAACAGCTAATGAGTAGGAACACTTATAAAAGCCACCCATCACTGACTCTTCCTATCACAGGATACCTGTCCAGATAAATATACGTGCACAACAGGAAGTTGGTCAGCATTGTTAGAACTTGTGACAAGCCATTTCTTCGCGTTACTTGCTTCCCCAGGTGGTCTGACAATGTCTACTCCACTAGATTTTTCCACAAACGAAACAATGTAGGCTGCGACGAAGGTACATCCGGAGTAGCAGGTCTCTTCTTGGAGGTGGCGGACATCGTCCCACGCCTCTCCCCCGAGGGAAACTCCAGCGGAACACCAGACGGAAGGGGGTCGTCAGACATCAGTTGACTGGTGAGGGACTCCGCTGGTTCACCCATGACTACACCAACCCGTCTTGACCTATCTGCAGCACGTCTAAGGCACAAAGAAGGTATTTATTAAATGCACAAGTAGTTAAATGCTGGCAATTAATGCAGCGCGAGCTGAAAGAACATGGTACCGTGCAGCTAGGGCACAATTGATGAGGGTCAGCAGCAGAGAAACGAAATCTACAATTGGAACAGTTTTTCATGAAAACGTAAACAACTGAACAAACACGGACTAAACCGTGAATAAACAGTGCTAAATACGATTAAATATCAACCCATATTGTAGAAGGATATTAGCTAAACCTCTATAATGTATAATAGAGGGAACTAACTAAGTGATAAAGGGATATTGCCGTATAGGAGACACAGGCGCTCTCACAACCTGCTCACAGGGCGAAGAAGGAGGGAGTGAAGCGTGGGAGAACAGTGGCGCCACTTTTCCCGCCAAAACAGGGATAACTCTGGTGAGTAGTGATGATTTTAAGTCTGTTTTATTGCAGGGAGCTTCAATAAGGAGATACAAGTGTTCCACTAACGTTCGCAAGAGGAAGAAGACAAGCAAATAAGCATGAGTCAGGATAAGGAAACATTGTATTTTATTCTCACCTGTAGCCACTTCAGGTAGAATTGGAACTCCTAGTAGGTCTGCATGAATTCTCTCAGCACCAACCGTAGTCACAACCAGAGGAAACTGCTTTTCCCTTTGATCATTGCTGCCATCAGTTGCAATGGAGAATGGGCCCATTTTCATTGTCAACAATGGAATCTTTTTTCATGTTTGAAAGTTCTTTCACCACTGCAGTCGACTTGCTTCGTCCACATTCGTATTTCCTTGCTATCTTCGAATCTGGAAATGCGCTTTTCACAACACGATTGAACATGTCTGCGGTGGACAGTGGCAAGTTCATTTTTACAAAAAATTCGGTCATAACAGTTTCCGCTCACATAACACACTTTTCATCATCTTCAATCACTTTCGCTGGCATGAAGTGAGTAATTGATGAATTCATTTTTGCCATCTTTTCCTTGACTTTATGGGTATTGCTTCTGAGATGCCTGGTTATGTCAAACTTTCCAGAGTGTCCAATTGAAATGTCAGCTTTACAATATGAAAAATAAGCATACGATTCACCAATGGAGGATCTAGCTATTCCAGGTAGCAAGTTATACTTCTCCAAGTATTTCTGGCTGTATATTGTCTTGGAAACTTCAGACTGCGTCTGGCTGTAGTTTTGCCGCCGATTTCCTAAGCATTAAAAAGTCGGAACCGCTAAACTGGTTCTGTAGAGCAACTGCAGTAAAGTATGGTTACAGCAATCGGAAAGAGGCCATTTTGACTAAATATACAGCAAGAGTGAGTGAGTATGGTTTTACGCCGCTTTTTAGCAATATCACGACGGGGGACACCAGAAATGGGCTTCACACATTGTATCCATGTGGGGAATCGAACCCGGGTCTTCGGCGTGACGAGCGAACGCTTTAACCACTAGGCTACCCCACCGCCCCTATACAGCAAGAGCCTGACGACTTGCATAAGTCTTCAAGGTAATAATTAATCGTTTAAATGAAAATTTCTAAAAACACTATAAATAACAGACTAAGAGACATGTGAAACCCCAGATTTGCACCAGGACACCCATGTTGATATTGATATCAAGATGTCATGGGGCAATGGCCTTATATGGGCAGTCCTGTCAGACACTTTAAAATAATTGCTGCAATGATGCAAATGACCCTTTGGCAGCAAAGTGCCCGATCTGACCTGAAACTCATTCTCATAGCCTCATAGTAGTAGAGATCTGATAGTAGTAGTGTTGTTTACTGGACAATTGTAATGGATCAATGTGGAAACCGAGAGAAGAAAATTCTGAAGAAAGATTTCATTCACATTTTAGTGATAAAACACCAATTAAATCTTGGATATCGGTGATATCTCCAAGAACAATGCATTACCTGTGGAAGTTTCATATCAAATGTGGATTATCTAAGGAAGAAAAGTTTTCAGAGGTAGGGAAAAGAGGGAAACTTGTTTTCTTTTAGAAACACCCATAGGTATTGGTTTGGTATAGTGTGTAGAAAGTGTCATAGAGAAATTCAAGCAATTAACACTAAATTAGAAAGTCTAAAAAGCAAATGTCAGGAAACACTGATGTAATTTTGGAAAATATAGCGTGGTAAAAGAGAAGGGTATGAGGAAAGATGCAGAGGAAACATGAGCTAAGAAACCAACCTCTTTTAGCCTTATGGTCATTATCATCAGAATGGGAAAGGATGATGGTGACAGCATCGAGGGAGGGAGGGAAAATAATTAGATTCAGGGAGACAGACTAGAGTGTTCATTATAAGCACACATAATGGATACCACAGCCCTGTACTGGCTAATAAATTGAAATCCAACCTAATAAAATCCAAGTCTACTTAGCTGTTATCTACAGCAAGAAAACAATGTCACAAGACACAAGAAGACAATGCTTTGTGTACCGGTAATAAAAGATTTCATGAAAACTTTGTTAGTTTGTGAAAACCATCTCTTCCCACAATGTCATGGAAGGGTCAGCGTGTCACAGGCTTGAGATTAACAGATACAAGGAAACAGCCTTCTAAACTGGCAGATATAATTCCTGGAATGTCAACCCCTGCAGTGTGGCAAGTGATATGTTCTTCAGCATGAGGTGCAATCCAAATCATATGTACTGTGGTGTTTCTTGGACAGAATATAACTCTCTTTATAAATCATCATGATCACAGGGCAACATCCAAGGACCTTAGTCTTCCCACAAACATTATTTTCAAAATAGGTATCTGAAAAATGAAGCTGTATCCTCATAGAATTTAAAGTAAGATTTTACAACACATCCTCAGCATTCCAAACTAAATTATCAACAGTCTGAAAACCATGATGCAATCTGGGAGGAACAATTTCAGACCTTACAGCAAATAAGTTCAAACCTTTTTGCCTTGAGTGAGTGAGTGAGTGTAGTTTTACGCCGCACTCAGCAATATTCCAGCTATGTAGCGGCAGTCTGTAAATAATCGTGTCCGGACAAGACAATCGTCAGCCAAGTCAGCGAGCCTGACCACCTGATTCCGTTAGTCGCCTCTTACGAAAATCATGGGTTTTTGCCTTGAGGGCTTTGAAGAAACAGAACAGTTTCAAACTGCCTTTCAGGCTTTGAATATGTTATTTTGTACTGTGTTTGTTGTTTATGTGGCACAATATTCGAACTAGGTGGCAGCAGTCGAGACAATCCAGTGATCAACACCACGAGCATCGATCTATTTAGGAATATATCAACTTTGAAGTTTTGATACAGCAAAATTTGTTAAGTTGAGTTAATGGTCACCTGACATCACTTGTGAATGGAGTATGGGGTAGATTATTGGTAAGACTCCAGCCCGTATCTCCCCTAAATATTAACAATGAGGATAAATTCTTTGAGTGGCATGTTTAGAAGTTGTCTTTCAGTATGTTCAGTTACGATTAAAGAAACATGTTAACACTCATCCTTATCAGATGAGGAATATATATTCAGGTGATATGATTGGACTAGAATGAAATTTAGGGGGGGAGGAGGGGGGATGATTGGCGATCTTTGGCATGTTTATTTGTTTGCTTGTTGTTTAATGCAGCACTCAGCAATATTCCAGCTAGTGCAGTCGTTTAAAACGAATTAAGCCTGGACCTGACAATCTAGCTAGAGATCAACATCATGAACATCAATGAATGGAGTACATTGACACGTGTCTACCAAATCTGCCAGCATGACCACCGATCAGCAGTGGGTAGCTGAGGACCAATTCTAACCCTGATCTTCACGGGTAGATCTTTGACATGACAGACTCTTAGTTTTCTTTGACATTCGTCGTTGGATTTCATTTTGAACTGTCATTGTCTGGGTAAATGCCACTCAAAAAAGTGTCCCTTCATAACATTTCTACGTGGTGAAATGTAACATATTTTTTTTCGGTAAGTGTTCCTCCCGTTCCCCCATCCCAAATAATAATTATAAATATACTAAATTTATTAACAAAACTTAACACAACAATTATCTAGAGAACTCACAAAATGACAAAAGTCCAAAATTTAAGTTAGGGTTAGGTTTAGGGGAACGGAAGGAACTCTTTCCTTTTTTTCATAAAACATTAAAATAATAATAAAATACAAAACTGGGTCGGTCAGTGACGAGTTGGTGCAAACCATTAAAAATCCAACGACTCGAACTCTGTCCCTTCGATCACGTTCTGCACGCACCTTGCTCGAAAAGACATCGCTATCTATGCGGGGCATGCGCATTAGCAACTTCCGTTTCAGTATGGAGCGAAATTCAGAAGAATAATCAACGGAAATATTGGTATGGTCATTTTTAATTACTTGGTCGGTCTCGATTCAAAATTCGGTATGGTAATACAGACTAAAAAATATTTCAAGCCGATTTTAGTCTTTTGCACAACGAATTGTTCACCTCACTAGTAAGTGAGCACAATTTGAAAACTTGAGTCGAAGTTGACGTCGCGACTGAGTTCCAGGAATCAGAAGTTTCACGTGCGACTGAGTTGGCCGAGATAAGGTATGGCAATGACATCCAATACATATTTGTGAAAAACATGTCTCAATCTGACAAGTTGATTGTCTCATTAAAGCATTTCTTGTGATGGCATGGTCAGCGCTCTTCAGATTATGATACAAAATCACAAGGGCAGAATTTGTTTCAAAACACTTTCGTCTAGCTGGTCTCCCAGGGGTGTAAGATGAAAGAATGAACAATCGTAACTAAGATACCTTTATATAACTCATTTTTTCAATTTTCCGGCCAGTATAGTTGTTATTACACCATTGTGACAGTGTGTTTAATGTATATCTTTTCCTAAGTACACGTGGGAGATTCCTTTAAGACACATGTGCAAGGGTTTGGGGATAAAGTTATAAATACTTGTCAATGTTATCTCAGACATCTGGGGTGAGCTTGAGGCACTCAGGACAAGGACTGCTCCAGCATTGGGTTGGGAGCAGAGACCATATACTAGATTATGTGGTCTCTGTTGGGAGGTAGAGATGCACAGATAAGAGAGAGAGTGATCCGGCATTGGTTGGGAGGTAGAGATCTTCTGATAAGAGAGAGGAAGCGAGAGTGAAAGACTGTGTACACGTGTGTGAGAGCCAGAAGTGAACGCAGCTAGTTTGGGAAGAATGACCCATGTGCCTCACCATATGCATACTGACAGTAAGTAAATGGAATTGAACTGGATACACTGTTGTGTTTTCATTTCTTACTTGGGGGCATGGGCACAATGTGTTAAGCCCATTTCTGGTGTCCCCCGCCGTGATATTGCTGGAATATTGCTAAAACTAAAAAGTGGCTTAAACTAAACTCAGTAGGTCAGTCAGTCTAACTATGGGTAGAGAGAAGTGCCTCCCCACTTGGACACACCATAAAAAGCATGTGTGTTACAAACGCCTTTCTTGTGTATACATATTCTCACAAGGCAGTATTTTGTTTAAACCATATGGTCCTTGTGTTATCATGTAAATTCTTTTTAACAGGTCAGTTACTCAGTTATACAACTGCAAGTCTATTTTTTTATGAATCATCACTCTGCTCAGTTGATGGTTCACATTTTGTGGATGGTTGACAAGATGGTAATGTATTTTGTCAAAGCACAAGGATTCATACTGTTGAACTTTGAGTTAATCATCATTATGATCACTTTAACTCATTAAGGCGGAGAGACGCATATATGGGGCAAATGAATCAGCTCCTCACAGCGAGTGACGTGTTTATGGGGCAGGTAATTAGCAGTTTCTCACAGCAAGAGCCACATACAGTCGTCAACAGAAAGTATCTCTTATTCAGAGAGAGACGCACATGTGTGTTGTACTTTTAAAAATCGCACTGTACCTATTATTTCAACCAATTTAGCAGAACTGAGCAAATGTTAGCTTTTCTTACGAGAGATCCCACCTTTAGTATCAATCAGAAGAAGTATTTAAAGTGTTTTGATAACAATTGCTAATCATTATCATAGGCTTGTACAGCGTTTAGCGAATGAACACATGTCGGCGAGAAAGGGGATTAAGATGTTTTTACAGAGGTAAGTGCCTGGTACTCTTCCTTGGGAATGGATACTAAAATACTTCGTATGCACTTTGATTGAATTAGATGAAATGGTTTAGAGGTTACTAAAAATTATATTTCCTTCAACTACCTAATATATAGGAAACAATATATGAAATTTCAAGGACATACAAAGAATTCAAACACAATAGAATAGTTTGAATTTACTTTTTAGGCATCATTACGTTGTCATGTTTCATATACTGAAACATAATGTATAAACACAAGTAATTATACATCCAAGCTCGAATAGATTAAACATAATTGACCTTACTAATTTAAGTGCTTATCAACAGTTTTCAGCATGTATACTTTGCAATAAGACAAATGACTTTGCAGACACTAACATTGGTCCTTTGTCCAAAATTTTCTTAAAGAAATTTGTTTGAATTGAAATGGTATTCTCATGATATGTTTGGCATTGTGTTACTTAATATTTTCCTCAACTGGAAGCGAGTATTTAAAGCAGTTTATAAGTAGTGAAAACATTATCAACAATCATCACTGTTCATATTTTGTTTTGGTATATTTATTGACATAAGTTTATTTCCATTTTATATTAAAACCAGATGGATCGTGTGATTGTTCTGGTGGACATGGACTGTTTCTATGTACAAGTGGAGCAGAGACTGAACCCTTCTTTGAAGAACAAGCCATGTGCCGTGGTGCAGTACAAGACCTGGAAAGGAGGAGCGTGGGTAGTTGAATATGTCACATGCAGTATTGTATTGGTCTGTGTAGTAGAAAGAGAAAGAGTATTCTTTCATTTTGTAAGTATTTCTAATATGGGTTTAAAACCCATGAAGATCTGGGTTAGAATTGGTCTTCAGCAACCCATGCAACTTGTCAGGTGATCAGGCTTGCTGACTTAGTTGACACGTCATCGTGTCCCAATTGTTTAGATCGATGTTGATGTTGTTAATCAATGGATTGTCTGGTCCAGGCTCGATTATTTACAGACCACCGCCACATAGCTGGAACATTGCTGAGTGTGGCGTTAAACTTAAACAACAAACAAAACATGGGTTTAAATTTAAACATGGTATAAGCAAGACAAACAACATGTTTGGTTGTAGACCTTCCATTGTTTTTTATGAACAGGTTGATGTTTTGGTAATTTCTTTTGCACATGTGAGTGGTAGTAAAGCTATACTGACTCCAGCTCAATTTGTGCTGCATTATTGATTGCAGGACCAAAGAAAATTTACTGTCATAAAAGTTTGACAATTTAAGTATATCTGTGGGAAAGCAAATATTTAAGATCCATATGCATTTGGTCCACCAGGCAACTAATTAGTTTTAGAACCTTTGTAACCCAGTTTGTAACAACATCTGTCATTGCTTTGATACATAGTGATATATTCATGAAAAGCTTGGATCATATTGTCTTCTACAATTCATTAAGTTATAATTAATGATAGATTTCACAGTTAAGATTTCATGGACTTCAGCTACCGGACACAGACTTACTCTTTGTTATTGTGATCTTTTCAATAAAAGGATCATTGCTGTGGGATACGAGGCCCGTGCATTTGGTGTGAATCGGAACATGATGGGTGATGATGCAAAGAAGCTGTGTCCAGATATCATGTTTGCTCGTGTCCCAGAAGTGCGGGGGAAAGCTGACCTCACCAAGTAGGTGGAGGGGTACTTCTTTGGATCAATGTTGCTTCACTAATTTGAAAATGAATGATCATAACATGTATAAATTTGGGAAGGTTGTTGAATATTATCATATTTCACAAAAGCTAAAAAATCTTTCACCAATTCATAGTCTCAATGTCTATTTGACTTTTTAAGGTTGAAAATGGAATGAACATCCTGCTGACCTCTGCAGGTATCGCGAAGCCGGAGCTGAGGTGATCCAGGTGTTCAGCCAGTTCAGTCAGTGTGTGGAGAGAGCCAGTATAGACGAAGCCTTTGTTGACCTCACACAGGAAGTAGATGCCAGAATGAGGCTGATGGAAGGATCCAGTGTGGTGGAGAGCCAGTTGGAGCATACTTACATCATTGGATGGGAGAAACCTAAATCCCAGTTGACTGAAGGGGAGCATGATCAAGATAACCATGGTAACATGATTGAAATTTAGTTTCAATTTAGTTTGATGAGTATCTCAGATGTCTGTAATTATTGGGATATTTCCTGACCTCTAAATAATCCTTTAAGGAACGACAGTCATCTTGCAGTAAGAAATGTAACAGTTGCAGTTGTTACATGAACTTGTATCACAAATTGAATATTCTATTCCTGCATATTTCTGTCTCTTTCTTGTAAGCCATTGTTCTGTACTGTATTGTCATTCACAAATACTAGTATTGTAGTTTTATGTATAGAAATGTATGTATAAGTAATAAGAGATGCTTTTCTGAGTGGGGAACAATTCAGTGTGAGGGACTGACCCCTTGGAGTAGGGTGTGTGGTGGGGACAAGATGGTTTGTAGGACAGACAACCAAAGTATGGAGGGGAAGGAGTTGAGGACAACACAGGGTGAGGGACCGACCCCCGGAAGTGGGGAGTGGTGGTGGGTGTAGGGGGTGGGGACAAGATGGTTTGTAGGACAGACACCAAGGTATGGAGGGGATGGAGTTGGGGACAACACAGGGTGAGGGACTGACCCCTGGGGGTGGGGAGTGATGGTGGGTTGAGGGTGTGGGGACAAGATGGTTTGTAGGACGGACAGCAAGGTATGGAGGGGAAGGAGTTGAGGACAACACAGGGTGAGGACTGGTTGGGTGACAAGAATGGACACCTTAGTGTGGAATCGGGCGGACTGACACATCAGTCTGGAGACGTTGGGGTGGTGGACAAGACAGGGCAAGGGACTGATCATGTTATTTTTTATGTTTTAAGGTCATGTTGAAAATGATGAGAGGAGAGGGGGTACGCGTGACTGGCTGGGCATGTTATACGATGGCGGAGACCTGGAGGTGTCCAACCAGAGACTGACTGTTGGAGCTGTGATCGTGGAAGAGATGAGGGCTGCTGTGTACAGGGAGACCGGCTTCACATGTTCTGCTGGCATCGCTCACAACAAGGTGTGTGGGTTTTGTTGGGAGGGATATGTTTTATGTGATCTGCTGGCATCACTCACAACAAGGTGTGTGTGTGTTTTTAGGCATTGCTTACAATAATGTGTGTGTTTGGGGGAAAGAGGGAGGTGGGGACAGACTTCACATGCACTGCTGCCATCACTCACGGCAAGGGGTGTTTGTTTGTCTTGGGTAACAGGTATGAAGACAGGCTTTATGTGCCCTGTTGTAATCGCTCACAACAAAGTAGTTTTACTGAGTGGTAATACAGCAGTCCTGGTTTGATGTGTGAAACCTCTTTCTGACATCCCCCACCGCTTTATTGGTGGAAAATTCTGTTGTTCAGCTGGAATTGGTGATAACTAGATGCTTGAATTATGGGTGAGGTAGAACAATTTATTGCAAGTAATGGATACCACTTCCAATCTTTTTATAACTGGGGAACTGCTCTGAGTGAAAGATCTTGCCCAGTGTTTACATTATGACACCAGGTGTGTGTTTCTTGGCAGGTGTTGGCCAAGCTGGCCTGTGGATTACACAAGCCCAACGAGCAGACCGTCCTCCCTCACAGCTCCGTGGAAGGACTCTTCAGTACGCTCCCCCTCAAGAAAGTGTAAGTAGCACTGGAACAGTGGCTGTGTCTTGGGAAGTGTAGGATTATTTTAGTGACCATGGTAACATGTAAGGGCATGCCAGCTTTATCAATCTGTTTTTTTGTTTTTTTAGATAATTTCAGAGGACTGCGCTAAGTCGTATTTCTTTAGTACATTGCAGTAACCATAGCAGCCACTATCCTTAAACATAGACTTATGGCAGTCATAGAAGTAAGGTTGGGGCCCCAGTTTTCAGAGTTTGTAGTTAGTCCTTCTTGAACAAAACCAAAATGGTGACAGTGTTCACATCCTCAAAAGTGCAATGAAACGTCCAGCTAGCCTACCAATGCTGACAGTGGTATAACAGAAGTACAGTTCAAAGTGGTGTACAGCTTGCTTGTTATCCCCTGCCGCTCGTTTAGCTCGAAGCGGGTATATAGTATTAGGCTCCGTCCGTACGTACGAATTAGAATATCTTAAGAACCGTTCACTAGATTCTTTTCATAATTGGTACCTAGGTTCATCACAGTATAAGAAAGGTCCAAGTCAGGTTTGGTGACCTTGACCTTAAATTCAAGGTCACAAGGGGACTTTAACGCTTTACCTGCATGTTTAAGCTATCTCAAGAACCATTCACTGGATTTTCTTCATATTCAATACAAAGCTTCTCTTTCTTGTCGCTCCACTGAGTGGACGTGAAAATAATTTCGTCTGAGAATTGCTCAAAATGGTTAAGCCTGTTCAGGCCAGTAAACGGAAGTTTTGCGCCCGTTGTAATAAAGTATTTTCAGCATGGGACCCACACACATCGTGTGTTGATTGTGTGGGTTTTTGTGACTGGGACACACTCTGTCCTAAGTGTTCAGGTCTGTCTAATGAGGCGTTTAAATCTTACAAACGTGCTTGTGCCAGACGTTTGGCAGATAGGGCTAGGACTAATTCTGCGGGGTCTGGTCCATCTCCCGCTAAGAAACAATGCTTAGATCGCCCCACCCTCACTGCTCACCGTTCTAAATCGCCCGTCTCTCCTGACAAGGATTTTATGGACGCTTCGTCGGATTCCTATTTGTCTGAGAACGTTAAAAGGCTTTAGGGGAGCTTCCCTCACCCAGTTTTAGTTCTCATGAGCGTACCAGGGTGGTAATGACCGATATTTCTTCTACGCAAGACCTGCGATCTACATTATCTTGTAGGTCTGTTTCTTCGGAACGTTCACAGACTTCGAGAATTTCTAAGCATTCATCGTCGAAGCGGGGATCGGCGCGGTTGGAATGTACCCGCTCTCCTCTTTCCACGGTTTCATCTCACCGAAACAATTCACCCACACGAGTTGAGTCACCACCTGGTGCGAAGGTTCGACAACGTTCTTCCACTGCTGGGAAGAGTCGTTCTAGGTCTCATTCACGCTTGAGCTCTTGTCGGCCTTCTAACGTACCAGTTCCAATTGATTCACGTAATCGAATGGGTTCACCAGGACGAATCAGTTCACTTTCCCGAGCCGGCTCACCCTGCCGAGCTGGCTCACCAGTACATCTTCGAATGGGTTCACCTGACCGAACTGATTAACGTACTCGTAGGGGTTTCACCTGACCGAACTGATTCACGTCATCAAATGGCTTCACCTGACCGAACTG
Source organism: Haliotis rubra (assembly GCF_003918875.1). Classification (NCBI taxonomy): domain Eukaryota; kingdom Metazoa; phylum Mollusca; class Gastropoda; order Lepetellida; family Haliotidae; genus Haliotis; species Haliotis rubra. Next base: position 39,056 of record NW_025765050.1, on the reverse strand, counting down.
ATTCACGTAATCGAATGGGTTCACCTGACCGAACTGATTCACGTGATCGAAGGGGTTCACCAGGACGAACGGGTTCACGTTCCCGACTCAGTTCACCTCAACATAGGTTTCAGTTCGACGCACCATCTCATAGTCGAATCAATTCACCACAGCGTTTTGATTCCCGTAGTCATTCAGTCCCACCTGGTCGAGGTGGTTGGCCATTTCGATCCGGTTCACCTAGCCGTACGGTGTGTTTTCGTCAGAGTGATTCTCGTAGTCGGTCTCATTCACTTCAGGTGAATCAGGATATCCCGTCCTGTCAGTCTAGACTCAGTAGCGTAATTTTGCGCACACTGTAACAATATTTACTTCCTCGGATCTCCAATCGTCATGTTCCTGGAGCAAACGTTGTTAGAGCATGTAGACATGCTTGCTCCCGATGGCTGGCAGACAGAGCTCATTACACTTCAACAGTTGATCACCCGACAAAACCCCGCTTTTAACGACCGGTATTAACTGCTCGTCGTCCGCAGATTTCCATGTCGGACGGTGATAATTTTATGGGCCCATCAGTAGATGTCTTCTCGTGGTTCCGCCTCATCAAGACGCTCTGTGTTGCCAGTTGACTCACACAGACCGAACCGTCAAATTGCCGAACCGATTCACCACACCGAATCGGTTCGCCATACCAAATGGATTCACCAGACCGAACCGTCAAATCGCCGAACCGATTCACTACACCGAATCGGTTCGCCATACTGAATGGATTCACCAGACCGAACCGTTTCGCCACGCCGTATGTGAATATGACATCGACTCAGTTCGCCATAATATTAAGACTGTTTCTTATCGCCGAAACAGTTCACATCATCGATTCAATTCACAGCACCGAAATGATTCACCTCGGCCGGAACATTTCACCTCGCCTCACCGGTTCATCTGAGCGTTCTAGATCTCTCCATCAGCTGAGATCATTTAACCGTTCCGAACCGATCCAGATCACATCGGACTGATTCAGATCACGTCAACTTTCCGGCTCACGACCCTGAACTGACTTACCAGCCGGCTCGTACCGTTTCACCAGGTCGAAAGCTCCCTATCGTCGAACCAGTTCACCTGGCCGTTCAAGATCAATGTACAGAGGTAGTAGCTATGTGCTTCACCATGCCGATTTGATTTACATGTGATGTTAGTAGCGCAGTCATCTAGAGATATCACGCTCAGCACTTGACGGCCTGACGATCCCAGTTCTCAAGAGTCCTCCGTGACCGGGGCTCATCTCATTCCAGATTTAATCTACCATCCGATCTTCACTTTTGATGAATGATTCGGTTCAACGATTCTACCCTTCGGTGTAGATGTCAGTTCTGCAACCACCCGATATGGCATAACTAGATACGCTTGCTAGCCAGGAATACTCTACGACGCTCCGATGAGTCTTGTTACTACAGACTACTGGTAACAGCTTGTTTGTGTATCACTGGGTGCAATTGTTACAGATGGCTCGTCATCTTCAGCTCCCTTTGTTTTACATGATCAGCAAGTTTCTGGACAGATAACAAATGGGTGAAGTTCTTGCGCATGGTACCAGCAATGTTTTGTCAAATAGCCAGCATAGCTCAGCCCGGAATTTATGGGTTGCGACTCGCCCGGTTAACCAAAGACCATGTTGTCCGTATTTTTTGTCACTTGTGTGTAACATTTGCAAATGGCGGACTACTGTTTGTTTACCGGAATTTTGATGATTAGAGTGACTATGAAGTGCCCTTGCAGAATTCTCTTGGTCCCATGAATCGGATACCAAGTCCAGCCTTTAAATGCAAGTAACAACGAACGCTGCCATTCCCGGTAAGAGTGAAGGTGTCGGGATTTTGACAGCCAGTCGAGAGAGACTGCTTATTGAGGGTGACGGACAGAAACACCCGTGAACGGTTTGACTAGTTCAAGCACTGAGTTCAGAGGTCACTGCATTATGCAAGGACTGTCACCAGGCAGCGATCTACTACTTATATCACTCCACCTGGCGCACCATTATTTTGTTCGGCCAAAAGAAACGTTCCTGAGGTCACCGATCCTACAAATTTTTCTACAATTTCTTTAATAATGTGAACGTTCCTGTAGATTGACTGACAATCTCCATGCGCCGAACATACTACATTGAGCACTCCATCAGAACTGACGTAGTTGCTCGACTTATTGAACGTTCTTATATCAGGAGATATCTTTTTGTCAGAGGCAAGAGTGGTTAGACCTCTCATTTCCCTCGACCTGCGATGGCCGTGGGGTAGCCTAGTGGTTAAAGCGGTGACTTGTCACGCCCAAGACCCCGGTTCCATCCCCACATGGTCACAATGTGTTAAGCCCATTTCTGGTGCCCCCCGCCGTGATCTTGCTGGATTATTGCTAAAGGCGGTGTAAAACTAAACTCAGTCAGTCAGTCAGTCAGTCAGTCAGTCAGTCAGTCAGTCCCTCGACCTGTGAGACGCCTACCTTCACATTCGGATACATCCAGACTATCGGAAGTATCTTCGATTTACTTTTATGGGGCGTCATTGATACCAATGGAGGATCCTGCTGTATGGGCATATGTGCAGCCCCGTGGCTTTTTACTCAGATACCCATTCTGATAACAAGCTACCTGCATTGTCGAAGCGTGACAATTGACAACAATATCGACGACTGTGTTCAAGCCCAGCAGGATCCAGTCGTCCTTCCTTTCCACAGACAGTTCATCATCAAGTTGCTCACGCAATTAGGATGGCTGCTAAATTCGGAGCAATCAGGGGTAACACCGACCCGCTGATTTCTTCTTATTGGGACAATATTCAACACGCAAGGTCATGATGTTTGTGCCCCAGGAGAGGTGGGACAAGATTCAGTACAACGCACCACTAGTGTTGGTCCAACCCACACCTTTTCGCCAGTGGCAGAAGTTACTAGGGTGGTTGACGTCGGCACAAGCGCTGACTTACAGGGGCCAGCTGCAGCTTGCCCTCTTCAGATGGTTCTGTGCCCATACATCGGGGACGACAACCCCAGGGAGTTGATTTGTCTTCCCGCACAACTACATTCAGTCTTTCGTTGGTGGCTCAACAAGTGGAATGTTTGTGTTGGAGTCTCTAGGGTGCCCTTCATACCGACTCAACACCTATTCGTTGGCACATCTTGCAAGCTGGGGCGCTCACTTTCTCCATCAAGTGGCCTAGCAGTGGTCATCAGGAGAAAGGGCCCTTCATCACACCGAATTGGAATTCAGCACTGTCATTATCGCCTGTTCGGCACTCGGGACAACCATCAGCTTCAGCGCAGATGATCACCAGTTTCTGCTTTGTGTACAATCTGAATAAAATTCTGAATTTTATTTCTGATTTGTGTCTTCGATTCTTCTGGCACTTGCGAGTTTCCGATTCAATTACCCTTTCACCCTCCACGGGACGGTGTCTGTGGGGGTTGTTTCGAAACAGGGTCTGGCCCGATAATGGTCGTCAGACCTGGAAATCGTGGTAATGCGACTGTTTACACTCGCTAAGCTGCGTCCTTTCACTTTCATGAAGGTAGTGACTGAACACCACATTGCTCGTGAATCCCGGTCCCTGGAGCACTTGTGTTTAGTAAGTCAATGGGTTCGAACTGACCATCGCAGGTCTCGCGTTTGAGACTATAGAGAGTCGCCACCTCACTTACTGTCCTCTGCTCCACGGAGTAATTAAGTCAGTGAAGTGAGTCCTTCCTGAAGTGTTACACTCTTCGTAGCGTTCATGCTCCTAAGTGCCTATACACATCTATGTGATCTTACTGTGGTAAGTAGTGGAAGTCATAAGATGATGTTGTGGTACTGAACGTTAAAATTGTGAGTTTTACCGATTCAATTACCCTTTCACCCTCCTCGGGACGGTGTCTGTGGGGGGTTGTTTCGAAGCAGGGGCTGGCCCGATACTAGTCGTTAGACTTTTATTACGGGGGTACCTTGGAAATCGTGGCGATGCGACTGATTACACTCGCTAAGCTACGTCCTTTCACTTTGTGAAGGTAGTGACTGAACACCACATTGCTCGGGAATCCCGGTCCCTGGGAGCACTTGTGCTTAGTAAGTCAATGGGTTCGCACTAACCCTCGCACGTAGTAACTTGGTAGTTATTGGCCTACCTTGTAGTTGCTTCCTACGGTTGTTTGGGCATAATGCTTAGCTGTTATCGCTTGAACTTCGGGTAATCTATGACCTACCTTCCTACCGTGGGATAAGTGCAAGTCGTGAGATAGGATAAGTTTAAAAATTTGGAAATTTTAACTATAAATTGTATATTTATATACTTATCCTATCTCACACGATAAAGTCCCTCCCTACCTCCCCACTACATAGATTACCACCGTTCCGGTTTTGTCCTTTTATGGCTCCAAGATCGAGAATGAGTATGTGAGGTGATCACGTGGGTGAGGACTCGCATGCCTCGTGCTGTCATGGACTGGTGAGCATGACTGAAGCAGGAAGGCACGCACAGCAGGGACAGGGACAGGGACAAGGTAGGCCTGGAGCAAAGTTTTAATTCATTTCCACTCATGGTCGAATGAAGAGAGAGAGGTGCAAGTCGTGAGATAGGATAAGTATATAAATATCAGGGGCGGATACAGCTTTTTGAAAAAGGGGGGTTGCATAGTTCATTTTTGCCCGAGACCAAATGGCAAGCTTAGAATGTGTGTTTGGGAAAAGGTGGCAAATATACAGCCTTCCAAGCCGCCTCTTGTGGCTTTGTGACCCAATGGTTAGTTGCAGACATTAATCTGCATAAGAGTTAACTCAACTCGTATACACTCAGTTTTCATTTTATTGTTTACCTAAAATTACCATTCAAACACACAGACACTCTTCACAGACTTGGCTGTGTTACAGTTTGTTACAGTCAGATGCATTAATTAGTTACTTGTATGTTACCTCTACACTAAGACTTGTGTCACAGAAGACTACTGATAGAGGATGCATTTCTCAAACATACGTCTGCGATGCTTTTTCACATATTTGTGAACTATCTCATCAGAAACTATTTTCTTGTCCTGGTTCTGGTGGATCAGTGTCAGTCCAGTCAAGCGCTCCTGACCCATGGTACTCCTCAGATGCATCTTCAGCCTTTTAAGGCTGGAAAATGTCCTTTCTGCTTCAGTGCTTGTAACTGGAAGTGTAATGGCACTTGTGAGCAGCTTACGGATGTTAGGGAAAACATCCTCATCAGCAGATTTCAAGCTTTCGATTGCACCTTCAGGGTGGTATTCCTGTGACAACCAATGAAGGCGCCAACTTCGGAGTTCTGCCAGAAGAGAAGACACCATTGGCAAGTCATTCTCCCAGAACATTAGTTTTGCTTCCAACTGTAGTAGATCTGGTTGGTGAACAACCGCACATGGCAGAAGACCAAACAGTTCAAATCCAGGACGGTTCTCTGGACTGAACCTTGTGTTCATCTCTTCTTGCAGGTGGTTAAGGAAAGGAATGATCAAATTGAGCTTAAAATGTTCTTCGGGAGATGGGGATGGTGAATTCGCTTTCTGTGTCATCCTCTTCACAATCCGAGGAAGACGTATTTCAGCATCAAGCTGTTCTGCAATAGCACAAGCTTCCACATACCAATCATGACTCCTTTGATCCACATCAGCCCTCATGGTTTTGATCATTGATACCCTTTCGTCAATAAGTTTGTAAGCCATGCAGATGTCATTGTCCCTTTTTTGAAGTTTGACTGCCAGTGGTTTAACAACTTCAAGTGCATTATGGGCCACTACAAACGCCATGATGTGCTGCGAATCTCTCAGAATGGTCAAAAGCCCTTGTGCTTTTATGGTTGTCTCTTTGTCCCATGCCCAGTTCTCATCATGATAAATGTCTGCATGGTTTCGAAGGATATAGGATGGCCTCAAAACATGTGCAAATGTGGCTATACAACGTTTGAAAGACGTCAAAGCACACATGCCTCTCAACCCATCTAGTCTTGCAAAATCCCAAAAGACGAGTTCTTGGCGTTTTGGTGATTTGTCAAAGAAAAGAAAAACTTGGTTGATGTTGTCCATCATGTTTCTGATTGGAGGGATTTTGCATGAAGCCGCAATACTCAGATTCAGAACATGGCTGTTGCAATGCGTGTACAAAGCCGTAGGTGCCAAAATTTTGACATCAGCCTGAACGCCAACTCGAGATGAAGACATGCAGGATGCACCTTCATAGCTTTGTCCTCGACACTTGGTGATATCAATGCCTTGGTCCTTCAGTGACTTTAAGATAGCTTCTGCAATATGCCGACCTGTTGTTCTTTCTAAATGTACATAATCAAAGAATGTCTCTTTGACAGTCATTGTATTTTGATCAAAATATCTCAGGCAAAGACCAAGAACCTCAACATTGGAAAACGTATCTGTGACTTCATCTGCAATCACAGAAAACACAGCCCCTTCTTTTTGAAGCTGAGTGACCACCTCTGAGCGAATGTGGTCACCAACTACTTCAATGAGTTCATTTTGAACTGTTTTGCTGGTATATTGGGTGTTTCTTCTGCCAAAGTCTAAATGATGACATAGTTTGTCATCTCTGTCTGCCAGTAGATTTAATATGGCCAGAAAGTTTCCCTTGTTTGGCTGTTCTGATGTCCTGTCATCTCTGTGCCCCCTCAGAGACAAACCTTGTCTGCCACAGAGTATTACTGTGTCAACTATTTGTTTCAGAATGTGGCAGTTTAAGTCGTACATCTCCTTATTCTGTTGAGATATCCGATAAGGTAACGACTTTTCAGGTTCTTTGTAAATGCGTAGGAAGTCCAACGCCGCAAGAACAGCTTGTTTGTGAAAAAAGGTATTCTGGTGAATCTAAAATGCACCATTTTTCCCAGTTGCTTTAGACAAATTTGTGAAAGGATACTTTACTACAGACCCTGCGCACTTTCGCTCATCGCCCAGGTTCGGAAACAGAACACACATTTTACATAAGCCTCCACCTGCTGCTGGACTGTACACTAGCCAACTGTACTTATTCAACCAGCTGTGCTGGAATACAAGACGTGTTACTCGTTTCTGCTGTGGTCGAGCTCTTGTTTGCGAAACAAACCCATCATATTCTGAAGTGGGATGAAAGTGATGTTTCAGGTATTTGTACTTTTGATCTTTACTCAAAGTACTGAGGTTAAGTTTCCTGAAACAATTTCCCCAACGTCAATGCCGTCATACCTTACAGACGTGCTCTTCGCCTCAACTGGATCAATGCCAGGCACCGACATTTTCGGCTTCTTGTTAGCTGGTTCACTGCTGCTGTCCTTCATATCCCTGGTATCGGACTGTGAGAAACCAGACATTGTGAAGCCTTTTTCGGGTGCCTTTTTCCATACACTATCAGCTGAGTATGTGTTACCCAGATTCACACTTTTCACTTCGGGAAACTCTGTATCTGGCAAAGCACACTTACTTTCCATTTCTCCAGTACCAATACAGGCCACAAAATGGTTAGGTTTCCATCCCGCTGTGTCTGTGCTGGTCATGTTAGTCCACATGATACAGATAGATGGGGTCTTTATTTCCCCAACGAGTGGTGTGATGGTTTGGTGCATGACCTGTCGATCAATTGCTACACTCCGAATATTGGGATAAACCGATATGACCTTGCGCTGAAAAGCATTGTTTGCCGCGTATATGTGTATAAGAGAGGTATACCGTCCATTGTTTACAGTGTTAAGTACCTCTTTCCGGAAGGTTTGTTGCATAGATGACGTCACAAGTGATGCATCAGCTGCTGAGGTAACAACGACATACTTTAACAAGTTCTGCTTTTCCTTGGCTTTCCCACCTGACATAGAAGCAAGTAATGCCTGGTTGATGTATAGCTTCTCGTTCACGACAAGCTCATTTATGATACGCACCCGGCATTCCAGATGGTGAGTTTCATCACCCAAAAGTTGTTGGGAGAAGGCTCGAAGAAGACAATTTCCATCACCAATGCATGCAACTGGATGTCGAGATGTCGGAGCATCAGCTGGATAATTCAGCCACGGAATCGCGAGCAAACTTTACACACTTTGGTACTTGGTCAGGTAAATTGAACTGTTTGATACTCTGCGACCTCAGAGAAAACTGAAACCTCAAACATTCCCAGCCTTGTTTGGCTGCACTAACTAATGCTGAATGCAGCCGCTGGTAATGTACCACACGCTTCTGGTCGTCCATAATACAATGATTTCTACATGTAACAATCTTACTTAGTCAACAAGATAAATTTAAAACCAACAGGTACACAAAAATTATTGCAAATCGGAAAAACCCTATGGACTGAACACAATAGCACATTGACTATCTGTAAGCTGAAACTAAATTTATATGAAACAAAATGACAACTATGAAAACGAACTATGAAGCCCTATTTTGGCAATGTAACTAGAAAATGGAAAATGGAATCTAATCCAAAAAATGATTGGTTTATCATGAAATTATGAACTAGCATCACTGGGATGAGAAATCCTAGAAACAATTGTCAAAGGTCTATACTGCTCGAGAACCGAGATGAGACCAGTTATAAAGAATGCAGCCAGTTATTACTATTCGCAGCAGCGATGTGTTGGTTGCCTGGTCAGAACGAAAGGCGAGCGAGAAGTGACAATGCCTGCTTTGGACTGTGAACCTTTTGGTGCATGCACAACACCTGGACATGGACCAAGTCAGACCAAGCGATTTGGTGTAAGGGCAAACCAGCTACCTGACTAGCTGAAAACTCTAGGGTATGCGCCAAATATTGGGAATGATTATTGTCGTGAAGAGATATGGCACTGCTGTCCCATTGAAATCAATGTTATAGACTGTTGTATTCAGAAATTACAGTTAACTGTTGAGATGGATTGGCGGTTTTTTAAGACTTTCTTTTCATAATCATCTTAGTGTGAGATATCGATCAGAGGTCCACCACAAACTTTGGAAAGGGCGGGGGGTGCACCCCCGTTTTCACGAGAGTGTCAATGGTCATTTAATAACTTTCAGACAAAAAGGGGGGGTGCGCACCCCGGCACCCCCCCTCTGGATCCGCCTATGAATATACAATTTATAGTTAAAATTTCCAATTTCTTTAGTACTATTTTTGCATATTTCATACACTATGACATTCATGTCAAAGTCAGTCTTGAAAATATGTATGTGTTTGAACACCTAAAGAGCAAGACATCAAGAGAGGTTGACTGGTCATGTTTTTGTTGACATTTAACTTAAAGGTCACATGCAACCAAAAAATCAAACGTAATTAAAACACAATTATCACTTATTCATGACATATAATATACATCGTTGGTTATGAAAAAACATATAAACAAAATTATGAGCGAACAATCGCAAATCAAAAGTGCAATATTGTGTACTTGGGTTTACTTCCCAACGAAGCAGCCGGGATACCGAACCCAGTCAGAGCGGGTGGGTGTGCACTCAAGTGTAACGGCTGGTTCATTTGCAGATGCCCTCACGGCTCATTGTGTGTGTATATATAGAGATGTTGGGTTTTGTAAATACATGCTCATTTTTTGTGTATAACATTTTACAATCAACAGACATCATAACATGTCATGTGTTCAAGTATCACACCTGCCTGTCTGTGTAATTACATAATGTGACAGAGACCGAACTCAGGCCATAAATCAATGCATTTTGTTTATGGTGTATAGCCTGATTGGTGTTTAGTTCAAATTGCATGTGGTCAGTGATAGCAGCTGTGTATTGAATATTGTAATTAGCAGATAGGCAGGCAGACACACAGGTGTCAATAAAACAAGACATTGAGTTTTGTCTGTGACAACGACATATCTATATCACAGTTAGAAATTCTGTCAACGCTAAATAATGACATTGCTTTCAAGTATCGAACTGAGAAAGTGACTCGGTAAGAAGAACGTGTGGTGAAATAGACAAATGAAATTATATAAACAGTTAATTTACTGTCATAACATATAAAAAGCTCGCGCCTGTGAGATATCAACTAAACATTAGAAAAATAGCTCACACCAAAGCCTTCACCAAGTATTCACCGGACAACCCGCTTCCAAGCTGCGCGAACCCTTTTCACTGCGCACGTGCTTTATGAGCGCAGCCCAGCTGTTGAAACCAGTTTTCCCCCGAAAAGTCAAGGGAAAATTAGTGAAACGTTTGAACTCCGATTTCGCGTGGTTCTTTTCATCACGTTATTTTTCACTTTTATAAGTTGAATTTGCATTTTTGACGCTTTGTTTCAGTAAGTCCATACCAAAAGGTATCAGAATCTGCAAAATTGTGTTTTACGTTGCATGTGACCTTTAAACTGTCATTACTTGATAAGTTTGATTTGATAATTTGTGGCGGGGGATTATGTTACCTTAGTGACAATGCTTGTTTTGTTTGCAGGCGCCACCTGGGGGGTAAGCTGGGGGCGACGCTGATGCAGCAGCTAGGTGTGGAGAACATGGGGGACCTGTGTCGCTTCTCTGAGAGGGAGCTGCAGCAGATCGCAGGGGACAAGACAGGGTGAGAGACTGAACTAACACCTCATTTTGGATGGGTTGTGAGAGGAATAGGGTGAGGGACTGACACATCAGGGTAAAAAGGGTAGGGTGAGGGACTGACACCTTGGTGTGGAAGGAATGGGGTTTGGACTGACACATCAGGGTAAAAAGGGTAGGGTGAGGGACTGACACCTTGGTGTGGAAGGAATGGGGTTTGGACTGACACATCAAGGTAAAAAGGGTAGGGTGAGGGACTGACACCTTGGTGTGGAAGGAATGGGGTTTGGACTGACACATCAGGGTAAAAAGGGTAGGGTGAGGGACTGACACCTTGGTGTGGAAGGAATGGTGTTGAGTACATCATTATTCTATTTTCATATTATGCATAACAAGACTGATAACTGAGTATGTCCTGTGTTGTAGGGCGTGGTTGTATGACATGTGTCGAGGGTATGAGTACGAGCCGGTGTCTGCCAGACAACTGGCCAAGTCCATAGGGTGCAGTAAAAGCTTCCCAGGAAAAACCTGTTTGGACACAAGAGAAAAGGTAGGCACCATCCACAGTTACATTGTGATGAGACATATTATCAAGACCTGTATCACTGTAGGCTTTCTTCCTTCATTAAGCTGACATGCTTCAATATTACTGCAATGCAATTCAGAGCAGCATTAAACCCAACTCTGTCCTTTGTTAAGTCATTTGTTCAGCAATATTTTGACAGTAAAACTCTTCCTGTTGTCTTGTCATTTCTTGATGTCAAAGCCTTGTCATGCCTTGACATGAATTGTTCCTAGTCACTTGGGGCGGTGGGGTTAAAGCGTTTGCTCGTCATGCCGAAGGCCCGGGTTCGATTCCTGACATGGGTACAATGTGTGAAGCCCATTTCTGGTGTCCCCCGCCGTGATATTGCTGGAATATTGCTAAAAGCGGCGTAAAACTAAACTCACTCACTCCTAGTCACATATTAAACTGGTTTTAGTTCAGTAGTTTCAGTTATCCTGCTATTTTCCCCAGGTTAGCTTTTGGCTGTCTGAACTTGCAAAGGAGGTGGAGGAGAGACTGGTGAAGGACAGAGAAAGTGTAAGTCATAATCTTCTGTCTTCATGCCCTAGGGGCGGTTCGGGTAGCCCAGTGGCTAAAGCGTTTGCTCGTCACGCCGAAGGCCCGGGTTCGATTCCCCACATGGGTACAATGTGTGAAGCCCATTTCTGGTGTCCCCCGTCGTGATATGAATATTGCTAAAAGCGGCGTAAAACCCACCTCACTCACTCACTCACTTCATGCCCTTAGGAGATACCAGAGATAGGAACAAAGTGGATGCCAAGAAGGATATAGCTGGTTTATTATGTTTGGTTGATGGGCATTTTTAGTTGGTTGCATGCCTTGGCCATGCCAGGATCAGCATACTGTAGGCAATGATTTCATAAGTGTGACAGGCATTTAATACAATCACTTCTTGCCGCATCATGTCAACTGGTATAACTGAAGTAAGGTATTATAATCTGACTATTGTCTGCAGAACAAACGTGTGGCTAAAACGTTGACTGTTACTGTGTGCTACGTTGGGAACCCGTTGTCAGCGACGGCTAGATCGTGTGGCATCATCAAGTATGACGCTAAGAAGTTTACAGATGATGCCTTCTCTCTCGTACAGAGGCTCAACACATACAAGCCACACCAGAAGGCATGGTGAGTTGACTGACTGGCTCCGAATCGGGAAGTGCTTGTGTGGAAATATTTTTCATACTTGGGAGCTTATTTGGTGCAAAAGATAATGAAGTCATTCTCTTATTCACTGAAATAATTTTAGGGAGCTATTGTTCTATAGTCTGTCGTGACGGGCCCTTGGCTGGTTTTGGTACAAATTAAATTCTTGTTGTTATTGTGACTCGTTCAATCTCTTTTACTGACAATTTTAGACATCAATCATAAAGATTCACATGAAGGCTGCACGATTTATGATTCAATAGAAACTATCCATTCACTCAGTTTGAGCATTCCAGCTGAAAAAATCAATAATGTTTAAACCAGAATTCCCTTTGTCTTCGATTTTGATTTAATGTCTATAAAAGATCCATGGTCCTGTTTTGAGTCGTAATGTTTTGATGTGATTTTTTTATAGAAACTGCAGTATAAACTGGAAGAATTTTAAAATGACATGGCTTAGTATTTTGTTTTCAGGGCACCTGCTATTCTGACACTTGGCCTGTCAGCCAGTAAGTTCACTGAGAACAAGGGGAGTGGAGGAAACAGCATCTCTCATCTGTTTGCAGCAGCAGCGTCACAAACACCCAAACTATCTCAAGTGTCTTCGGACACCTCGGACACTGATACTAATGTCCTCAGTCAGAGTGTTCAGGCTGCAAGGAAACCCAAACAAGGAAGTATTGAGACGTTCTTCCAAAATCATACTAGGAATGGTGCTTTGAGTAATTCCACGACAGAACATGTTGAAAGTGTTTCAGACAGTGACTCCACTGCAGAAGCTGAAATAGACACAAAACAAGCGTTTGCTTTCACAGAAATTACGGAGAAGAAAAAAGCTAAGGGTTTTTTTGTTTCCAAAACTGCAGCAAGAAAGATAGGAAATATGAACACAGGAAGTGTATCTGAAACTGAAGATGCAGATTCGAATTTGTCCATGCCAGGTGGGAATGAACCGAGGCAGACGGACATTGTGATGTGTGCCTCTGACAGCCGATCTCATGATGATGTTGAGATGAGTGTTGACCACTTCCCAGTGGAGTCTTTGTACGAGGATTCTGGGCTGACTGGTGAAGATGTTGATGGTGTTGATGTTGTTGGCAACAACTCTGATCAACATTTGACTGTCACTTCAGGGCTGATTCATCACAGACAAGACAGTATTGTAATTCCACTGTCAGAAAATTATGATGCTCCTCACGTAGGGCCAATTATTAATTTGACTGACACTCCTGAATTGATTCATCAAAGGCAAGACAGTAATATGATTCCACCGTCAGAGAATTGTGATGCTCCTGAAGTGGGGACTGTAGCTCACCTGGACGATGGTGATCTGATGCAGTGTGATAAATGTGGTAAAACTCTCCCCATCTGGGAAATGCCAGAACACACTGACTACCACTTTGCTCTAGAGCTACAGAACTCTACCCAGAATGCAGTGGTAGTTCCTCATACTTCTGTGTCAAATCAAGTCAAGCGGAAGTCTTCTCCGGACAAACGTGGAATGAAAAACAAAAAAGCAAAGGTCGAGAAAGGGAGAGGTACCAGCATGAATCTGTTAACATTTTTCAGGAAACAGTGATTCTTGTCTGTTAGTGAGGAGAGGCAGCTTGGGTTGTAAAATGCTTAGGGAGTTGAGAATGAAATTTCAGTACCCGCTGGTCCACTGATGGTTAATAATGCATGATAATCATCATGGAAATAGTGCCGTCTGATGTATTCATCATCATTTCTGTTGTATATATAAACTGTCTTATTCCAGCTAGCTTGGCTGCTGCTGTGGAGGAATCAGAACATTATCCAGATTATGTTAGATAATTGTTGTGTGGCTGTGATATTCTTAGGAAACTAGTTTTCTTGGTAATGGTCAGACCATCCTGATCCAAGGCCAGTCAAGTATGGTATGAAGAATATGAATTATGCCATGCTAACCATGCCATTGTTTCCATCATAATATGCTATGCAGTGACAATATCAAAGTGATATAATCACTTGCTAGGACCAAATGAATCTTTAAGGCAGGTGTGTGTTTTTTGGGAGCGTAAGTCATATATATCACCATGTTCTCTGGCTTACATTGATAATGTTCTGTAGAATGATGAAAATGTTCAAATACACAAGCAGAAGATAAAACGTGAAAAAACACTAACCAGACACGATAGCTTCAATACCCTTTATTATAGTGATAATGTATACCCTGATGAGATGCTTTTGTGCTATCATGATTATGATAATGAAATCGGCCTCTCACAATTTCATGTGTGTAGACCCTTGTTGTTTCTTATTTAGTAGGCCATGTTGAAAATCAGACATCACAAGGAGAAATTTTACGTTTGCTTCACCTTTTAAAAGATGAGAAGTTCCTATTGAAAGTAAAAGTGAATATCAAGATGAAAAAGAGTCATTTAACATGTTTAAGGCTGCAGTCTGTATAAAAGTACTAACTGATTTCATATGTGACGGGGTGATAAGTTGGCCAGTTTCTGTGGACAAATGACACAAGTACTTGAATAATTTCATGATTTGGGGTTTGGTTAATGGAACAGTTTACTTAAAAGCACTTAGGTGAGATCAGTTGTAAAAAGAGTAACTGAAAAGGTCAATGTTATGGCTTTGTGCTCCTAAACGAAGCTGTTTAACTTAGTTGACTCTTTACACTGGGGAGAGCAGTTTAATGATACCAAGCTTATACTGAGGGATGAACACAACTGTATATATCTCATATTCACTGTAACTAATATATGCTTTCATAAGGTTAACATATATGGATGAACAAGTCCTTGTTTACAAGAGTGACATTTGGTGCAGGTTCTAAAACCTTCGTCAAGCGTGTGTATTGTCACTTCATTTTAAAAGAACTGGACAACAGTAACAAAGTTTTCTGTCTGCAACTTCAGATAAGTAAAAAGGCATGCTTCAAGGTATTTTACTACACACAAAGCTTCCTTATGAAAACTAACAAGCTCTATTGGTTTCAAATGATAACCTGGCCTTGACAGCTTCAGCACGTAAGTCACCACAAAGACTAGTATATTCAGCTCTGGTCATGTTGTCTACTTTAAGACACTGCATATGAATCTTGAGTAGCTCTTGCTGCAAGTCTTAACTGGTGGGAGTCTCTTGCTGCAAGTCTTAACTGGTGGGAGTCTCTTGCTGCAAGTCTTAACTGTGGGAGTCTCTTGCTGCAAGTCTTAACTGGCGGGAGTCCCTTGCTGCAAGTCTTAACTGGCAGGAGTCTCTTGCTGCAAGTCTTAACTGGTGGGAGTCTCTTGCTGCAAGTCTCAACTGATGGGAGTCTCTTGCTGCAAGTCTTAACTGGCAGGAGTCTCTTGCTGCAAGTCTTAACTGGCGGGATACTCTTGCTGCAAGTCAACTGGTGGGAGTCTCTTGCTACAAGTTTTAACTGGCGGGAGTCTCTTGCTGCAAGTTTTAACTGGCGGGAGTCTCTTGCTGCAAGTCTTAACTGGCGGGAGTCTCTTGCTGCAAGTCTTAACTGGCGGGAGTTTCTTGCTGCAAGTCTTAACTGGTGGGAGTCTCTTGCAAGTTTTTACTGGCGGGAGTCTCTTGCTGCAAGTCTTAACTGGTGGGAGTCTCTTGCTGCAGGTTTTTACTGGCGGGAGTCTCTTGCTGCAAGTCTTATATGGGGTGAGTCTCTTGCTGCAAGTCTCAACTGATGGGAGTCATTCATGGGTGGCTCTTGCTGCAAGTTTTAACTGGTGGGAGTCTCTTGCTGCAAGTCTCAACTGGCGGGAGTCTCTTGCTGCAAGTCTTAACTGGCGGGAGTCTCTTGCTGCAAGTCTTTACTGGCGGGAGTCTCTTGCTGCAAGTCTTAACTGGCGGGAGTCTCTTGCTGCAAGTCTCAACTGATGGGAGTCATTCATGGGTGGCTCTTGCTGCAAGTTTTAACTGGTGGGAGTCTCTTGCTGCAAGTCTCAACTGGCGGGAGTCTCTTGCTGCAAGTCTTAACTGGCGGGAGTCTCTTGCTGCAAGTCTTTACTGGCGGGAGTCTCTTGCTGCAAGTCTTAACTGGAGCGGAGTCTCTTTGCTGCAAGTCTTAACTGGTGGGAGTCTCTTGCTGCAAGTCTTAACTGGTGGGAGCTCATCTCATGGGAGTCTCTTGCTGCAAGTCTTAACTGGTGGGGAGTCATTCATGGAGTCTCTTTGCTGCAAGTCTTAACTGGTGGGAGTCTCTTTGCTGCAAGTCTCAACTGATGGGGAGTCTCTTGCTGCAAGTCTTAACTGGGGAGTCTCTCTTGCTGCAAAGTTTTAACTGGTGGGAGTCTCTTGCTGCAAGTCTTAACTGGTGGGAGTCTCTTGCTGCAAGTCTTAACTGGTGGGAGTCATTCATGGGAGACTCTTGCTGCAAGTCTTAACTGGTGGGAGTCTCTTGCTGCAAGTCTTAACTGGCGGAAGTCTCTTGCTGCAAGTTTTAACTGGCGGGAGTCTCTTGCTGCAAGTCTCAACTGGCGGGAGTCTCTTGCTGCAAGTCTTAACTGGCAGGAGTCTTTAAGCTGCAAGTCTTAACTGGAGGGAGTCTCTGCTGCAAGTCTCAACTGGCGGGAGTCTCTTGCTGCAAGTATTATCTGGCGGGAGTCTCTTGCTGCAAGTCTTAACTGGCGGTAGTCTCTTGCTGCAAGTCTTAACTAGTGGGAGTCTCTTGCTGCAAGTCTTAACTGGCGGGAGTCTCTTGCTGCAAGTCTTAACTGGTGGGAGTCTCTTGCTGCAAGTCTTAACTGGTGGGAGTCTCTTGCTGCAAGTCTTAACTGGTGGGAGTCTCTTGCTGCAAGTTTTAACTGGCGGGAGTCTCTTGCTGCAAATCTTAACTGGTGGGAGTCATTCATGGGAGTCTCTTGCTGCAAGTCTTAACTGGTGGGAGTCATTCATGGGAGTCTCTTGCTGCAAGTCTTAACTGGTGGGAGTCTCTTGCTGCAAGTCTTAACTGGCGGTAGTCTCTTGCTGCAAATCTTAACTGGTGGGAGTCATTCATGGGAGTCTCTTGCTGCAAGTCTTCATTAGCAGCTCTTGCTGCAAGTCTTGAATTGTGGGTGGCTTTTTCACTTCAATGTCAAAGGGTAAGATTGGAATTTACTTGTAGAACTTATAGTAAATGTCCAACAACCCTTTCCCTTCATGTTTTTAAAGTACTGTAATTTGATAAGCATATGTGAAAATAATTTTAAAAAACGACAATAATCACAACAAAATTCAATCATATTACTTCAGTTATACTCTATGCAAACAATGTAGATAAGATAAGATATTTATTGCGCAAACGTTCCATACAGAAACAGTGACAATGTTCTATAAACTACATAAACAAGATATATAAAGAATCAAAGTAACAAAATATATAATAATACAAATGTGTATAATAGTGGCCTAAGACAATCTAGAGATCTTCTATATTTGTTTAAAGTTGTACATATGGTAGCAGATTATTTCTATACCATTTGTTCATTATTTCTAAACAGGAGGTTAAGTTATTCTGTGGTAGTAAGGCTTTGGAAGTTATTAATTTGAGGGGAAAGGGAATTAAATAAGGATTGTCTTACATCTGAATATTTAGTACAACACATGAAATAGTGTTCTTCATCCTCAAGGACTGAGCATTGATCACAGAGACGGTCCTCCAAAGGTGTAGGTGGTCTTGTTCTTCTACCCAGTTCAATTTTTAGCCTGTGATCACTCAGTCTTAGCATTGTGAAGTGGATACGGTGGATTTTATATCTTGCAGTGTTCTAGGTATGGTTACTGCACCATAAATAATCTACAAAGTAACCATGATAAATCCAAAGTAGTTATCTTCGTAAAGAACAATAAATGCAACAAAAACTGTAAATGGTCAGCACAAGGAAAAACGATAGCCACAGCTGACAGGTACATATATCTTGGATAAGAGCATGCTTCCTGTGTCTTCGACCATACTATAACCATCCGACCATACTATAACCATCCGACCATACTGTAACCATCCGACCATACTGTAACCATCCGACCATACTATAACCATCCGACCATACTGTAACCATCCGACCATACTCTAACCATCCGACCATACTGTAACCATCCGACCATACTCTAACCATCCGACCATACTCTAACCATCCGACCATACTCTAACCATCCGACCATACTGTAACCATCCGACCATACTATAACCATCCGACCATACTGTAACCATCCGACCATACTATAACCATCCGATGTGGCGGTTACAACCCGGACGGAACTACTTTCTCAAATGAAAAGAACAATTTCGACTATAATTACTTTTTATTACTTTTTAATGAGAACAGACACTGAAATAGCTGAACGTCTGTCACACTTGCGAGACTGCAGGCGTGGTAGTCAGCACGTTGGAGTCAGCAGTTCGTCAGTCTTTAGGGAGTTCACCGCCACCTTGGATCACGTTGCTCAGTTCTTTCTCCTGAGCTGTACTAACTCGCTTGTACTCTCTCACAGCGGTACTCCGATGTCCCGTTGTTCTGGCGATTAGTTGTTTATCAATGCCTGACTGAAAGAGTCGAGTGGCGCATGCGGCTCTGAGTGAGTGATTGCTGTAAAAACCTGCAATAAGACAATTTACATTATTGCTAGTCTAACAAAGTAAGGAATATGGCTATATGTTCAATGCTTTTCAATACCGCCCCTTTGAACAGTCATACAGAAGCCTTGTCAATTTACGCTTACAGTACAAGGGCAGCCTCAATCAGAAATATGGTCACGTCTTAATCCACGGTTACAGAACGCGTCCTCGTTTTCTTACCTATACATACAACTCCATGAAAATGGGAAGTTCAAAAGTTGTATACAAACACTCACTAAGGAAGCCACAGGTGCTTATCCTAGATTAAAATCATCAGTCTTTCATGATGATATTCCACTAAAACTTTTTTTTTATAATTGATAATTTTAATTTCCTGCTTCCCCTGTTACAGAAAAGGCAATAGAGCCAGGGGACTCTAAGGTCCTTTGCAAGAAAACTTCATTGATAACAAGAAAAACAGGATTTTTTTCTAACAAAGCACAAAACAACACCACCAGACACCACAACACATTCACTCACCAATCACACTTACAAGCTTCAAATATTTACAGTAAGTTTAAGTTCAAGTTCATTCAGCCTATATATTTTTTCATTAGGGAACAAGAAGAAAGAATTCAGAAAGTCATTTAAAATTTGCAAAATCATGATATAACATCCACTTTTTATAAAACTTATCTTGTTCACTTTTACTGAAGGATCTATTCTTTTCAATAAAATACCTATCTTGTTAATAATGTCTAAAATGTTTAAAACTAAGAGTAGCTTTTAATACATTACATTTATATATGAAGAATTTAGCTAACAACAATATTAAATCAAACACATCATCAGTATATACATTTGTTCCCATTCATGTTGTGAACATGTTGACATTTATCATTCAATAATTCTAGAAAACATTTCCAAAAGGCTTGCACATGTTGACAATACCAAAACAAGTAGGGGATTGTTTCAACCTCACATTGACAAAAGGTACATAAATTGCTTTCAGCTAATTTGATCTTAAATACAAATGAATTAGTTGATAGAATACAATGCATAATCCTGGTATAAACCATTGAAGTTTAGTATCCCTTGTAGTCTTTAAAGGTTTTTAAAATATTTTCTCCCATTCAAGTTCAGCAAGCATACAATCCTCCCACTCATTCATGAATTTAAGTTAACATCAGATGCAATCAAAACATCATAATAACACTTGGCTCCCCTCTTAACAGACACCAGTTTTCGATTAACTGTATTACCATCTAACTGCTCAAAAGAAGTACATTATGTAGGTTTCATTATCTTTAACTTTGTTTGATAACTCTTAATAGCCATGATAACTTATCAAAGTGTTCTGAAATTCCTCTAGTTGTAGATATTTATGTATATCATTTATAAATATGTTTGTATCGGGTTACAATTAATTCCATGCATATTTAGTTTGTTGAGCAACAGATTTCTGGCGACTGTGTCGAAGGCATTTTTGAAATTGATGAAACAAGTATAGATATTCTTCCGCTTACATTATATTTATCAATTATCAACAAAGATATTATCAGAAGTTCTAAAGCCCTTGCGAAATCCAGATTGGCATGGATCTAAGAGGTTGTTTCTTCTAGATGTTTGATGAGTCTGTTATTTAGAATTTTGCAGTATAACTTACCAAGTCAGTTGCTAATGGCAATACCTCTGTAGTTATTTGGGTCAGTTTTGTTTCATTTCTTTTGAAGTGGTGTGATGACTGATGTTGCCCATATAGGAAAGTGGCCTGATTTAAACATGTCATTGAATAGTTTGCAGAAGTGATCTATTAGTATTATTACAGGACTGATTGAATTTAGGAATTCATTACTAATATTGTCAAGGCCTGTTGCATTAAGTTCATTTAAGCAAGTCATAACATCATTCTCACTGATTTCTGCATTTAAGGGATTGTTGTTACGCTTATTACATTTATCGTGACTTGTGGTATTTGGGGCCGATTCTAAATAATAAAGTGTGTTAAAGTGATTCAGTAGATCTGACGGGTTTGGTCCCACTTGTCCTGTTCGCATATTGGTATTTTTGATATTATTTTCTTCTCGCCAGAATGATTTGGGATTAGAGTCAGACAGTTTTGAGAGTCTATGAAGAGTAGATCTTTCTAAAAACGCTGCCACAAAAGTTTCTTGTCGTGAGAGGCTGGATGAGTTTATTATATACTTGTTTTGCATGAAGTGCATCTAATTTTGATTGGACTTAGGTTTCTTGTTGAAGTCTGTGTATAGTGTTTCCATTGAATGTTTCGCCTGCTTACATTCCCTATCAAACCATGCATGTTTTCTATGGTGGACTTTAGATCTAAATTGTTTAGTATGAGATTCATTAATAGAGGTCATGAGTTGTGAGAATGTATTTACATATTCTTCACCACTGTTCACACTGTGTCTCAGATGTGGGTGGTGCGATAACCATGAAACAGTCTAGGGAATTTGGGATGGTTGGATTATGCAGAGTCTTTTGAAGGTTGACATAACTTAGATCATACCACTTACGCTTCCTGGGTGGTTTTAGAATTTGTGATTCTCTGACCATTATATGTGTGGCATGTCAATTGGCCTAGAACATCTCCTGTTGTCCTTCCGTTTAAAATGGTTAACTTACAGTTTATCGTTAATCCAATTAGTGATTCTCCAAAGCAGTTTGTGCATTGATCTGAACTTTTTCTTGGTGTGACACAGTTAGACACAATTTCACTAGGAAATGGTATGTACATGGAACAGTCATCAGGTATAAAGTCATCAGTCATGCCAGTACGAGCACCGATGTCTCCTCCTATAACAGTGTCTCCCAATGTGGAAAATTTCACTAGTTCCTCAGCAAGGGTGTCAAATGGATTAGTGTCTATTTTGGACCAGAGAGATGATCCTTCCGGAGGAATGTACACCACACACAGATATATATCACGTTTAGATTTTGTGATAGCTTTGTCAAGTTTTATCCAAAATGAAAACACACTGCTTGATGTCAGCTTTATGAATCCTTTTAGTTCTTGTTTGTAGAGGAATGCTATTCCTCCTCTACTACATCCAGTTTGTTTCTGTCTTGACACACTCAGTGTATTGTATCCAGACAGGTTAAAGGGAGTGTCCTGTTCCATGTTTCACACAGGCCAGTCAAGTCATATTGTCTGAGACATTTCTCTATGGCTTGGTATTTGGAGTCACTAACCCCTTGCACATTCCAGTATGAACTATTGATATTGGCTGATACAACCATATTCACATATTATGGAGCACAACCTGAGCACAAATTTGGAGGAAGAAAAACAAATACAAACTAAACAGAAAGTTGATAATGAATACATATATTCAGTTGCAGGTTCCCGCAGAGTAGGTATATGGTTGTCGTAATACCATATTTACAATTCTTGCTGTAAAATAATTCTCTAAATTACATATGTAATATTTGTAACATATATTAATTACGACATATTACCTTCTTAAGAGTATAATACATTGCAGTATTTCGTGCTGTACTAATGCTAATACCTACCTGTATAGCTACTTTCCGAAAAACTTGTTCAAACAGTTCGTAGATATCCTAGCAAGTGGTAGCATTTGGTGTCGAGCAGCAGCATCCACAGCCTCCAAATGTTCGTCGTCAGTCGAGTAAGCAGTTGTATTGCTAAATCATATCGTTGGGAAGTTTTGTGAAAGACAGAGGAGGCGGAAAACGTAGAGAATCTGGTGTGTTGCCAAGCTGAAAACCACCTTCTGTAGGGTTCAACTCATCGTAGGCTTTGACGAATTTCGACATCCACACAAATACTTCTGTAATCCGTGGGGTTCGAGGAGGGCTATCATCCCCTTCAGATGGATACAGAGTAGGTGTCGAAACCATTGGTAAGAATACCATGATTTGAGACAGTACTCTATCCATCATTCCCTTGCATTCCACAGTGTCCCATAAGCATCAAAATCCATAAAACAATCTGCCTGCATTATCAATAGAAAATCCACTGAATCTAGTTTACACGAATAACATTAGGTGTCCATATTCTGTTAATAAGGATCATACCTGTACCTAGTGCTATTGTAATAGATAGGGGTTCTCATAATTAGATTCGCCTCATCTTTGAATGTTGAGAACTTTTATAAATGTGAATTTACCTTTTTGTCTTCCTCGAATTATATTTACTCACATATTTTAATTATGGTGTATTATATAATTACCTTCCTAAGAGAAGAATACATTCCACTTGAAAACAGCATCTCGAATAGGAGACAGCACAGAATATAGCAACGATAACATAAACATAACGTTAATATAATATCAGTTCCAGGTTTGTCCCATATATGGCTTATTTGCAGGATTGGGGAGCCATGTCCGAACTAACGTTATGACACAATCTGGCATCAAGTCACGCTGGTGTCTGGTTCCAGTCCACACCAAGTGATGTCTGTTGAAATGTCTCTGTAATGCCTGTCTCTTTCTTTCTTGATATCGAGCATCTCTCCATACACCTCGGTGAAGAAGCATGGTCCAAAATCGCTTATAGTGTCCCTTTCTAAGTTCAGAATTTCTCGTGTTTTCCTGAAGGATATCTTCCTCCCACCACATTTGCCTGTTCACTAACAGAGCGGAAACTTGGTCTCCATTGTGCAGGTGCGCGTCCCCATCTCCTATATTGATAATTTTGCCTGTTGCCTTGAGCAGATCTGCAGACGGCTCTTAAATGCCCTATGCGCCCACAAGTATAGCACTGTCTGCTCAGTGCGGGACATTGAGATTTGGAATGATTGTACTTACCGCAGAGTGTACAAGAAGGATGTCTTCGTTGAAAGGGCACTGGTGGGAACGTCACCCTGGGGCCTGGAGACGGTGATCTGGACCGAGGTCAGGTGACCATAGTGTTCACCTGTGTGTTCACTAGAGTGGTGAGCCTTTCCATCTGCACCTGAAGCGTCGCCAATGACGAGGAAAGACCGTTCATTGTCTCTGACGTGGGAAGGACATTCTCGGGCCAATCGTGCAGCTTCAATGACATCCTTCAGTGTCTTGGGAGACGTCATGCATACGGCTGACTGCAAGGATGGTGGTCTGAGACCCATCAAGACGACCTGGCGGACTTGGTCGAGGTCACGATTGAGGCGTCTGGCTAAGCTCGTGATTTCTGCCACGAAATCATCGACGGATTGGGCTGGTCCTGTTTCGACAGGTGGAACCACTGAAGCAATTTTATGTCAGTGGAAGCTGTGTCACTGTATCTGTTAAGAAACTCTGTTTTTAGACGCTCCCCGATTCCTGAGATGCTTGTGGCAGACCGTCATACCACGTCAGCGCCTTTTCCCTCAGTAGCAAGGGAAATGCGTTGCATTTTTCTTGATCGTTCCATCTCTTTAATTTGGAAAAACGCTCGAAGCGCTGAAACCAAAATTGTCCAATTTGTTCAGTTCCAGACCAAGGAGGAGGTGTTAAATTGTTGGAAAACTTATGATCGTCTACAGGTGGTGTATTGTCTTCGGGTGCCTGGGCCATGGTCGGTTGAGGTTTCTGCGTGGGTTCCAGTGTCTGTGGGCTTTGACTTCGTGTTACAGGACCGGCATTAGATGGTTGGGACACCTTGTCCTTAGAAGCCATGAGCCCCGCATTTCCGACCACTTATCGTATCATTATAAATACGACAACACAGGGATGTAGCTTTTCCCGTTTATTCCCCGGAGCAGAGCCCAACTGCTGAACTTCGTTCGGACCTCCCGGGATATCCCTCGCCACTGACCTTCCCAGGGATATCCCTCGCCGCTGACCTTTCCCGGTCATCAGCCGGTCATCCCGGGACTCCAGGGAGCTCAGCCTAGCTCAGCCTCCCCGGCAAGTACATACATTAATATAATCTGTCTAGTCTACACATGCACTTAGTTCTTAATTCTACGTTGGCTACTTTGTTACACTATGTTTCATTTACAGCATTTATACTCAGCACACTAACATGTATCTATAACCATTAATAATTCATATATCTATAATATTATCTATAACATAACATCACTACGATATTTCTTACAAAGCAGCTCTTACAGTCAGCTCATCTTCTCAACTCATGACCACAATGCAAAGAAGTTCATCACCGTCTTGGTTCCTTTTACAAGAAGAATTTCTAATTTGTTATCTATTATTTCATGGAAGCAAGTTTTGTCTTCTGACATTTTCAATACCTCTTCTTTCTTCAATAATTGTATGCATAATGTCCTCTGCTTTGTGCCCAGACTTACAAGGTTCCTTACTTCTGCTTTTAGTTGTTTTCCATTTTCCATTACTTTGAACCTTTACGGTTATTGAATATTCTTGGTGGTCCAAATAATATTGTACTTATGGGGCATTGTACTGGTCCAAATAAATCAGCAAGTCTTATTACCACTCTGTGTAAGTTGGGACAAGAGACATTTTCCTCTATTTGACTGTCAGATTTGTGTTTCTTCAGGCCAAAGTGTCACCAAACCTCAGATTTCCCCTCTTGAAATCCACCATAATGCTCAGGACATCAACCAGTCCCCAAAATGCATGTGTTAACATCCTAGTTTTGTGTTTAAAGGGGAAAAACAACACTTTCTGTTCTTCACTTTCGACATAGGTCTTCCATGATCCATAGACACTTTTTTCATCCGCACCTCTTCCAAACGCTTTGCTTGTACATCGGATAAGCCTGACAGTGCCACTTTCTGATTTTGAGTATTGGTGTTGGCAACTTCATCTTGGCTAGTACCTTGTTCGGGATGGTCGCTCTGTTCTGAGGAAGGTCGTTGTTAAATGCGGACACATCTGCTCATCCAACCAACAAATGCTGCCCACAAAAGAAATCATTCATTCATGAACATGCATTTCTCTCTTCACCTGACATTTCTTCCCATCCTTGGACAATGTGAGGCAACAGTTCAAGTCTATAGGACTAAAGTAATTCATGGAATTTTCATTCTGTCGCTGCCCTATCACTGATTGTGTTTTACATATTTGTCAACATCTTCTGAGCAGCCTCAGTTGATGATCCTTGGAAGGCAGCATCAGTGTCACTAATGATTTCTGTAAGGGTGTCCAAAACAGTTGTTGGACTTAATTCATCATTTCCTTTAGGCCAAGAAGATATGAATATACAGACTTTTATCATTGATGGCATAAACCTCAAAGTTTCCTACAAATTTGCCAGTTTTATCAGTGTAAAGGGTAAGGTTACTTTGTGAAGAAATCTTTTGCAACTGTTTCAGGACAACACTTGCCTATCTCTGGTGAATCCTGTTGACAGTTGTCCCTATACCATCATCAGTATATACTAGATGGAATATTGCAGGCTACTATATTACAGTTAAGATTTTTAAGCAATAAAAGAACACTTTCTTTAGTTGATATTCCATGCCTGAGGGACTTGTGCTCTGGTAAAGAGGAATCTCCGTTGTAGAATGTCTGGTACATTTTATCTTTGTTTTCTGTCTGAAGATGTGAAATAGACAACTTGAGACATAGGATATTCCAGTGATGGTAAATTGGCGTCATCATCATTTCTCTTTGAAGACACTTGGTTGTGTTCTTTTTCATCTGCAACGTCTCCATATGTTTGATCTATTACAACATCTCCTTATAGATGATCTATTACAACATCTCCTTGTTTGATCTATTACAACATCTGGAAGATGTGAATTACTATCACTACTCATTCAAGCAAACAATTCTCTTGAGGTGTTCCTGCCTCGGACATGGCTACTGTTTGATAGCTTTTTTGGTGGACTACAGCGGTCATCACTTGACTCTAGTGATGATGCTGGGACGGCCATCTATAGTAAGATAGTGATGCAACTTGAACTCGGCTTTCCTCTTTTGTCTAAAGATTGTGTCCATTGAGGCTTGATTTCAATATGGCCAGGACTAGTCATTTTTGTCAGTGTATTCATTCTTCCTTTGTGTTGGTCCTGTTACACATAGTTGAAACAACATGAGAGAATACATCTCAGCAAATAATTAAGATTCCACTAACTTAAGAAATGATTTAGCCATGATGACTTTCCTGTTGTGTGGAGTCAATAAATACCTTGATTTGAAATTGTATATTCAAAGGCAAAATGTTAACGCAAAAATATTATTGTCAATGCAGTTTAAGATGGAATAACAAAACACCATGAAAAACATAGAAAAAAACCCTACAAATTAACACTTAAGTCAAACCTTAATGTGTCAACATAAACAAAATACAAGAACTTATGGTAATATAAACTAAGATATATCAATAACATCTAATTTAAATACCAGCATGCAATATACACTTTGAATGGTTTAATATACTAACATTTTTGTAATACAGTGTGCTTCATCGATGAATATTGCTTTAGGATATTTACTCTTGTCCAACTCTGTCACCAAATCACGTTATTTTCCCAGAATTGATTCTGGGCTTGTAAAGATCAGGTTTGCTTCTCCATCTTTGAGCTCCTGAATGTTCATAAGTTCATCACAACAGTCTGTTTGAGTCAAAATGTCTCAATGAATAATTGAATTGCACTCTAACTCAAAAACAAATAATCGTAAATGACTCAAATTAACGCCAAAGTTAATAGGAAAAGCAAACCAAGTCTGCAGAATTTGTAGCACATATGCTACATTGGGCAAATTTTCATATGTAGCATATGAACATGAAATGTTAATGCAATAACAAAGTAAGATAGGCATGTATGCATTAAATCACAAACACAGATTTGGCACATTACGAGTCCTCAGGAGTGACTAGGATTAGATTTTGATCATGACAGTAACATCACAAACATCTTAATAACAATTCAACGATAACTCTGAATCTCTAAACTGTAACAAGTCCATCACGAACAAGGCTCCAATATGGAATAAAGTGTAGCAATTTCTGCTTTTGCATCCAGTCATGACACTTGCATTGTCACTTCGAAAAGCAATACAGTTGTTCCATGGAACATTCCTTCTTTGCAGTTCTTCATTCACTAGGTTGAATATATTCTTTCCTACAAAAAATATTGAACATAGGCTTACATAGTGTTTAGAAACAAACTGATATCACATATGATGTAATAGTTTATTTATGTGTGCATTTAATTTTAGTTTATGCATCTAACCTTACATAAATAAGGTACATATTATATAGGACTATATTTGTTCAAAGTAACAGAAGTACTTGGAATTCTCCCCATAGCCGCACAAGGCAGTTTACAACAAAATCAATCTTTTAATTCATTCAACTAAAATCTATCTTCAGCATGTTCAGGTAAGATACTTTTTAACTTATAAATTATCAAAAAACTCTGACAAACTTTATCGAGAACAAAATTTCCCACATGACTATGCAAACAGAAAAAATGTACCATGAAGCATTTAAGTCAGAAATGGCTGCATCTTTATGTAGACAACAAAATGGAATGTGAACAGCCATCATCAACAATTACGCAAACTCTTCAGTTCATCATGCACAAGCAGCTGTAAAGAATTCAAAAGAAAAATTTGTAAAAACAAACAAACAATTAGGCAATAAAAGCTAGTATTTAAAAAGTGAGTTTAAAGTCAACATAGTAACAGGGCAGATCCTTCAAATTAATAGCTTAATACCAGATTACAATGAAATACAGAGTTTCAATTCTTTTGTGCTAGAAAGACATCAGAAACTTCACAGGAAGATTTTTTTCAAACTTCAATTTAATCCATGCTTCAAGTTAAACATGCAATTTGAGATGGTTTTTTTTCTATTTCTGTTTGCAAGCCAAAAATATGTCTCACCAAACAGGTTAGTTAACAACAACATTCAAATGGTTTATTTTTCCACAAATGAAACAATGTATCATTCACAATGTGTATTTTATTCTCACCTGTAGCCGCTTCACTTAGAGTTGGAACTCCTAGTAGGTCTGCATGAATTCTCTCAGCACCAACCGTAGTCACAACCAGAGGAGTGAGTAATTGATACATTCATTTTTCCCACCGTGTTGTCGGTGATGTGGTCAGATACCTTTCTGTTGAACATTCCTTGATAACAACATCAGAGGAGAAGAATGATTGTTCTACGCTGATGGAATCTCTTAGGTTCTCCCACAGAACCAATGGTATGCATCCTGTGTTGCCACAGGTGAGCACTCTCTTTATGTTTTTCCCGCTGCCATAGAGGAGGCATTCTTTTTCCAGGAGAACACTGCCAACTTTGGCTGTAATGTTGACCTAAAAAAATATTAAAGTTAAATTCAGAAGTAGATATTGGTGTGCATATATATCACTGCAAGATTTGACGTTAGGATACCTCCGTAAGCTGTTAAGCTACTGCCATTCTTAGTCCCATGTGGTCAAATTCTGATCTGCCATCCAAGCTGATCTACTCCTGTGTGGAAGAAGCAATTGTCCTCCCAGGGAGTCCTGTCTAAAACACAGTCCGTGTTCCGATACCGAAGCCAGTAAGTGTTCTGACGGCCAGGGACGATTTCGTGTTGCGTTTAAACGACTTGCCTCTTGCAATGCTACCCGGAGCTCTTCCAAGGTAACCTTGTGATCAGTGTCATACTATCAAAACAAGGCAATATGTCTCTCAGTGTAAGCAAGGGTAGAGTTTCTACATGCTTTTCTTAATTGGTGCAGTGAAATGGGTTGTAGTGAGGATATCCCGATTTGTCAATGTATGTAAATGATACGTCAATGTTATTACATTTAAGCGATACCTTTCTGCACTTCTGCTTGTCTTCACGCATCATGCAAAGGTCTGCTTCCTCTGTACAAAAACCACCTACAATACCTGATCAGCCTCGATTATTAGACTTAGCATATACCTTTGGTGATAAAAAGGCCAACTAGCAGATGAAACCTATATTAATACATCACAAAATATGGCATAAACATCCCGTTGTAAAATTATATTAAGCTTACTGAAAATACAAGTGTCTTACAACGCATGCTGAATCACACTGCATGTTAGGTATGTGAACCCACGCGGTTGGAAAGAAGTGTATCAATTTACCTTCTGTTGCATTGTCCATCTCTGAAAAGAAACAAGGCAGTGGAATCGAAATTTTATATATCTCTCACATGCACTCGCGGATGCGGACACACACACACACGAAACATTGATTATTACAATGTCAACCGATTTGACACTGTGTTTCATTTCTTGACAAACATTTTCTTTAATCAGTTCACACCAGGTCAATTATGACTTCTTACCTGAAAGATGCACGTGGCCAAAAGTGTCATGACGTATTTCACCATACAAAATGTCTGGTTTCAGTTATCCTTTGATTGCATCTGTCAATTTCTTGTTTGTTGATTTTGAAAATGTAACAGCAGTCGAAGGACAGACATATAATTTCCTGGCGACATCACATCTAGGAAGTATTTGTTTTCGGTCCGCCTCCCTGTGTATTTGCTCTTCTGCTTGCTAATTTATTATGCCTTTCATTTCGGGAACATATGATATACGCCTGAGCTGTTCTCCCGATTTCGTGTTCCCTTCATGTCACAAAGTCCTCCACAGACATGTTGCCATGCACTTCTGCAACCTCGTGGATCTTGGCTGTATCTTGTGGTTACATGTATATAACACTCGCCACAAAATTCCTTGACGGTAACATTTTGGAATGTGAAGGACTTTCCGTTAGTCCGTACATCTGAACATAAGTTAGAAAGGTCAGCTTGCATGTCGGTAATACTGCCGTCCAGGGTTTCATAGTTTGTCAAGCTGTCATTGATCTCTTTCAACACCTGTTTCAAGCTGACAACTTTATGGATATTGCGGGTTGCTAGCTTTTCCATGGCTTTGTCAAGGTATTTCTGTGTTGGCATGCGCCATGTTGCTGACCTACACCGCTAGCATCGATTCAGTTTGCTTCGGTTTACATGCCAACGGGTTAACAAATATATCCATCATGTTGGTATTCTGTGCCTTGGATGCACCATCACCCTTTCTGCCACTGTTAGAGCGGTAAGTAGGCATTTTGGACATAGGATGTTAACCGATTATGTAGGAGCCCTGTAATCAACACTTCACACCTCTAGCGCCATACCAGAAGACAGCTTCTTGTATTTTACGCCAGAGAGAGGGAGACACTGTGCTTATGGTAGGCAAGGAATTAGACAAACGAACTACTGACTAAACTTTGTGTCCAAAATCAAAAGTTTCCATTTGTATAATATGCAGAGGATATAGATGAACCCTTTTCTAGAAGAAAATTGTTCAGTAGAAGTGAAAAGACCAGCGTTTGTTTTATGCTTGTAACCAAACCGTTGATATACTATTTCCACTGCATTTACTCAGACACTGACAATGTGTTTGACTCACACTGTGGCATAAACACCTTCAAGTAGGGGAACAAACATCCCAGCATGTATGACGTGGAGATGATGACACAGGGGATGTCACAAAGTGTTGTAGCAGTTGTTGTGCGTCTACAGGCGCTTTGGTTACAATAGTTTCTCAAGTGTGTTTGTCAATATTCCTGTTGCCTGATAAAAAATGTTTGTATTTCATTAGAATGGCATGAGATTCTTAGTAGATATACACTTGTCTGGCCTTAGAAACACCTTTCCACCTAATCACCTGGAGGTGAACTTCTTGCCACTTGATCTGCCATAATCAATCGCTTCCTCTCTCCAAGGAATAAAAGCGTCTATTCCACACACTAAGTAAAATCGTATAAAGTCCACGACAGTTCAGTTCACAACTGAGTTCAAATATCCATGTGAATATATATCCCAGAACTCGGATATCACAGGTCTCTTAAAAAACCTGCTATATCTACTACACCTGAACTCAAGGTGATGTTGTCCTCGACAAAGTAAAACCAAATTATCCAGCCGTTCACCATATAAAATTACACAAAAAACAGCCTACACATAGGCCTGAAGTTGTATCTAGTTAGAAAAACAGACAGACAGCGTCTACCTGATAGGTACTAAACTGTTTCGTAACCTGTGTCACAAGTTCACAACGTGACCTTCCGCTCAAAAGCAACATGGCGCACTGACGCTCGATCGCACTGGGCAATCTCATGGGAACCGGAAGCATTGTGACGTAGCAGAATCTCGGCCGGCTCGGCCAGCTCTCACGGTCTCCTGCATGTAGTCTTCCACATTGTTAGCCGGTCCATGATGAATTAGGTGATGAACCCCTTGTTCATCTCGTCCCAAGGTGAATGAGGTAGATACTAAAAGCACACGTATGAAATTGTGTGGATCCATATAAGCCTCACAAATACTTCCTTTCACCGAGTCATCAGTTGACTTGTGAAACATATCAAACAATCTCTTTTGATCACCGTTTCTTCCATTTGTATTGAAGTCCACATACGCTTTGTCCTCTGTTGTCTGCTGTTGTGAGACGTCTGTCTGAAGAAAATAATCATCCTGGGTTTATCGGTCCCTTTCTCTCTGATCATGTCCGTTAGCCATGCAGAATCCCTGTCCACATTACCTGGTGCTTCACATGGCCAGAACTTGGTGTTGTCCTTGTTGGGACTGATTGTTCTACGCTGATGGAATCTCTTAGGTTCTCCCACAGAACCAATGGTATGCATCCTATGTTGCCACAGGTGAGCACTTTCTTCATGTTTTTCCTGTTGCCATAGAGGAGGCATTCTTTTCCCAGGAGAACACTGCCAACTTTGGCTGTAATGTTGACCTAAAAAATATTAAAGTTAAATTCAGAAGTAGATATTCGTGAACATATATATCATCACTGCAAGCACTTTCAGTAAGGATAATGTCCGTAGCTGTTAAGCTACTGCCATTCTTAGTCCCATGTGGTCAAATTCTGATCTGCCATCCAAGCTGATCTACTTCCCTGTGTGGAAGAAGCAATTGTCCTCCTAGGGGAGTCCTCTGTCTAAAACACAGTCAGTGTCTCGACACCGAGGCCAGTAAGTGTTCTGACTAAGGCGGGCGATTGCGTTTAATCGACTTGCCTCTTGCAATGCTACCTGGAGCTGTTCCAAGGTAACCTTGTGATCAGTGTCATACAATCAAAACAAGGCAATATGTCTCTCAGTGTAAGGAAGGGTAGAGTTTCTACATACTTTTCTTAACTGGTGCAGGGAAATGGGTTGTAGTGAGGATATCCGGATCTGTCAATGTATGTAAAAGATACATCAATGTTACTTACATTTAAGCGATACCTTTCTGCACTTCTGCTTGTCTTCATGCATCGTGCAAAGGTCTGCTTCCCCCATACAGAACCCGCGACAAGACCTGATCAGCCTCGATTATTAGACTTAGCAGATACCTTTGGTGATAAAAAGGCCAACTAGCGATGAAACCTATATTAATAGATCACAAAATATGGCATAAACATCCCGTTGTAAAATTATATTAAGCTTACTGAAAATACAAGTGTCTTACAACGCATGCTGAATCACACTGCATGTTAGGCATGTGAACACACGCGGTAGAAAAGAACTGTATCAATTTACCTTCTGTTGCATTGTCCATCTCTGAAAAGAAACAAGGCAGTCGAAATGAAATTTTAGATATCTCTCACATGCATGCACACACGAAACATTGATCAATACAATGTCAACCGATTGGACACTGTATTTCATTTCTTGACAAACACTATTTATAATCAGTTCACACCAGGTCAATTATGACTTCTTTCTTGAAAGATGCAGGTGGCCAAACGTGATTGTGAAAATGTAACAGCAGTCGAAGGACTGACATATAATTTCCTGGCGACATCACATCTAGGAAGTAGTTGTTTCGGTTCGACTCCCTTTGTATTTGCTCTTTTCCTTGCGAATTTATGATGCCTTTCATTTCGGGAGCATACGATAAACGTCTAAGCTGTTCTTCTTCCGATTTCGTGCTCCCTTCATGGCACAAAGTCCTCAATGGACATGTTGCAATCCACTTCTGCAACCTCGTGGATCTTGGTTGGACTTCCCTTCAGTTACCTCCTTTCTGAGGTCTTCCCACAGGTCAAGAGGCACACATCCTGTAGAATCAGATAAGGTACTTTCTTCATGGCCTTCAGTCTTCCATACATTAGTACCTCTTTCTCTGTGAGCATGCATCCAATCTTGGCTGTAACATTGACCTAAAACAATGAAGAAAAGGGGTTTTAATAGAATACATCAATCACCGGCACAAACCCATAATCATATTACGATGGTAGTTGCAATAAATGTGTCATAAAATCTGAAATCTATTTCTGATCATTCGTTTCATGGATGATGAAAGCATCTTTGCTGGAAATAAGTAATGTTATTATCAGCAGCTGTTATCAATACAGATGACATTGTTTACAAAATGATTATAGTTGACTAAATTTATATCCAGGATCATATGTAGGATCATTTCTTTCAGGTTCCTGAGAATTATCTGCTGCATGGAAAAAACTCCTGATATTGTAAGACCTGACCCTTGTCATGTAAGATGATATTGAGAATGATAATAAGTGGTGAGAGCTCCACAACATGTCATAACGTGGCAGTATAACAACCCCAAGAAAGATCACAATTGCAATAAGAACTTTCCTTTCGGAAATTGTCACTGGCGTCCAATTACGGAAGTTTACTTTGAGGTGGTAAGTTTTCTTCGCAGACTGTGTCAATGTATTGTTGATAATACAGGTTTGTTTGATCAGCAAGTAAATTCCACAAACCATCGTAAAAAACAACACTTGAAAATATCGTAAAATACTGATTTATCATCTGTAACATATCATATATTTGGGATTACACTTTCTTAGTAAAAGTACAAATTCCTAGTACTTTTTTGAGTTGAGCCCCTTACTCCAGGATTTCAACCCACACCCTCAGAGTCAGGCACCTAATTGCCAGTACACAAAGTCAGACTGCCTAGACTGCTCAGCCATGCGAGCTTCCATTGAAAAATGGAAGTCCGGACAACTGGTAAGTCCTAGACTGCGAACTGTGTACCCCTCTGATAGAGGGGCGAACTCCAACCCAAAGTACTAGAATCTGTCTATGCTAAGAAAGTGTAATCCCAAATATAACCTACGGTATGTTACATTTGACCCACTTTCTAAAATGGCAATGTGTATTTCATAGCTTTAGGCCGTGGGAGCGTGCCAATTAACACTTATCGAAGGTTGCACACAAAGCCAGCAGTCTGGGCCTTCAATTAATCCGACTTCCATTCTTAATGAAGTCGCTTGACCAGACATGGCGGGTTAAGCGACTGACTTTAATGATGCTAGCGATGGAAAGTGCCTGACCTTATGAGTGTGATTTCGGAATCCTGGATGGCCCCATCAAAAGTAAGCTATTAGAATTTGTACTGCTTACTTTTCTACCCTTTGAATTGTTAATTACAGCATCATATAGGTAGCCTCTTGTAAACTGGTTTCTGCTGGCCGGATCTGTCTCCAGAATTGAAAGCTTTTGACTGGAGTTTCTCTATCATCTGGATAGCCTTTCTTTCTATCTCTTGAGCTTTCTATCTGAGCGGTTCTTTATCTCCCTCTTCTGCTTTTCCCTGAGCAGTCGGAGTGCCAAATCATCAGAAGTTCTTGCAATTCAGAGTTAATTTTGCTCTTCCTCTTTTAATCTTGTTTCCATTCTTGGAGCTTAGCTTGGGTTTTAATTTTGTTGAATAGAGGCCAGTCTTGCTTCATGGACCCGAATGGGTCCTCGGTGACCTTCGCTGTGCTAGATGATGGATCTATAAGAACTATGCTCTTGACATCAGCAGTCAAGAAACTCGGACTGGAGGTCCTCACCTGACCAGATTCTCCTCACTCACTCATTCATGCGTGGAACCATTTACATGCAGAGGTAAATCGGTCAACTTGAAAAGAAATATCTCCTCGAGATAATCCTTCTCTACAGGACCCAATTCCATGGTGCATTAGCCTCAGAGAAGCTAACCCTTTCAGAATACACCTACTTTCGGTGAGGACTCTGCAGAACCAATATGGATCACCTCCAGGGTCCCTTCTGTACCTGAAATTGATTCTGCTCTGCCCGATGATCCCTCATTGGATCTGATCATGCTGATTAATCTCTACCTACAGAACCCGTCCGGATTAGGTCCAAAGGGTACTCCTGTTGCTGTGTGCACACAAGATTGGGATGGTCTGTTCAAAGTCCAGAATCTGAACAACCTTAGTAAGTTCTCAGTTGGAATGACAAGTGTTTCTTTACATCGATTGGAACTCTATGGGTCATTCTTTGTCGAAGAACATAGAGAAACTTTGGCAAGTAGATATCTTTCCTTACTCGAGCGCAAGGTCACTTTCGATCAAACAAGATGAGAGAGCAATGCCATAAAAGCAGAACAGCACTACCCAACACCATTGTTGAGTAAAGACACAAAATGTAAAAGTCTCCAGGCCAATCCGAGAGGAGTGTAAATTGTCGGTGAATGAGAAGCACAGAGAGGAGACTGGAGAAACAACCTGAATTTTAGCTGAGATACATTGTCGAGATCCAAAGGCTACTCAGCGCCCGGCTTTGTGAAGAGACTTGAGCATGACAAAGAGATATTGTCTGCGAGATCACAGGTATATACCTCACCCACATTGTGCAAAGCAACGGAAGAACGGCTAGTCTTCAACTGCTCGCTTGAACATAAGGGACTTCGAACCTGAACCAAAACTCTACTACCTGGACCAATCCTTGGATGCGACATTACTTGTAGTGTTCCCTAATGCTTTTCGTCTGTCGCGTCTCTGGAGACATTCAGAAGCCATGTTCCACCAGATCAAACTTCTACCAGAAGACCCGTCGCTCCTAAGATTCTTGTGGCGAGATATGGACGAAGCAGAAACACAAGCATATCACGAATCGGCAAGTCCCAGCCATTTGGGACAACATGTAGTCCCTGCTGCGCCACATTTGCCCTCCAGAAGCATTACAAGAGCACCTGGAAAGCTGTGAGGAGGTGAGAAGGTCAGTTCACCAAGCATTCTATGTTGACAACTGCCTCTGACGGTTGCACCACCACATCCGAAGATCGAAGCTTGTTACCAAACCTTAGGGAGTCTTGTCAGAAGAGCTCTTCAATATCGCGGCAATGAGCTGACAACTTCCTGAAGTAGTGTCAGATTTACCTTCGAAGCCAGATCTGACAGCTGTGAACTGTGGATGAACTTTGGCGAAGGTGATACACATGAAGCTACCCTTGGATTGCATTGGATGTGCAATACTGATACGATAGCCTATCGTTACCACTTAATGTTCCCTATTAATTCATATTTTACCCTTTCCATCCGATTCCACGATTCCACTTTTCATGTAAATCCAATTCATTCCTATTCCACTAAAATCCCAGTTTCTGTAATTACCGGCAATAAAAGATGGCAGCCTCCATACATGTGCTTTGTCCTGGTATCAGTGCCCACAGCCTAGCCGCTGTTCCTTGGCTGAATCTGAACCACTAACAGTGTCCAGAACCCTCCAGAAAGCAACTGGCCCTTATTTACAAATACATTATATTATTGTTGAATAAACAGTGACTTCACTTTCACATCAAGTGGGGAAACATACTAAAATATGATTTATATAACAACATGTAGAAATACTCGATATTAAGCAGGAAATATTTAGCCATACGTGAAGAGAGTTAGAAAATAATCTTGTTCAGGAAAAATAAACAAAGTTTGGATATGACAATAATATTCAAATGCTGGAATAGTTATGCTGTGAATAGCGTTACCCATCATTAGCACTTTACAGATATACTGGATAAAGTGACATGTAAAGTTATGTGGAAGCTTTAGCTATGTTAAGATAACCACTGTGAATCAGGCGAAGGACTCGGACATCAGTGCAACCATTTTGTAATGAAGCCGGACGAGGGCAGTAGGAGATACCCGATGGAGAAACCACAGAGATGCCTAAGACAGCCAAAGTGGTGTCCTGGGCCCTGAATTTCGGGAAGCTCTCTTAAGCTAAGATAGTCATAAGTGCCATACATTAACATTAACTTTACGACTATCTTAGCACTACTAAGAGAGCTTCAAAACTAGGCCCCTGCTCAATCGGAGAGGGTGGTCAGCACTGTCAGTGAGCATGGTAAGCTTCACTAACTGCTTCCCAGATGATACTGTGATACTTTAAGTGAGCACATGGTTCGGAACCGACAATGATACGGCCACTTTTTTAATTAAAGAATAAAACGGCAAAGAGTTACCATTTGTTAACGGCAACAAGTTGTAAATAAGTTAGATTTTGAGCTAGAAACAATTTTGACTGGCAGGTCAAATAAGCAAATTAATGCTAAACACACAAGTACTTTACTGGGAAAAGAATATATATATATATTACAATGAGGTACATGTCATTTATTCTTCTACATGAGTGCACGTTTGGACAGTCTCAGATGAGTGACCTTTCCTGCTCTAAGTAATGGCACAGCAGAATAATTGATGACAGTGACATGTAACACTTGTTTTAATTTTTTGATTTATCAAATTAAATAATGCATTGATTTAAAAGCCACAGATATGTACTTATCCTGCTAACAACATAGTTATTACGCATTGAATTTACAATACAGAAGACCTAGATGCACTTTGGATGCAAGAGCTGGGATTCTTACCTGGGAAAACACAATCCACCAGAAGTTAAAGTTGGCTTGATTTGGCGACCCCACCGACAGTGCAGGCAGAAAGAGGAAGATTTCAGGCATGGGGTCCCATCGCTGCCTCTTGCCCCTGTCATGTGTGACAACATAGCCTGTGAATTATTAAAAACTGTTGCTATGGAACCCATGGCACCAGTGCATTGAGCCCCAGAACCCTATCAGATAACATGTAAAGAGCGGGATATTGGGTTGCTTGTGCAAGGGACTGGGACAAAATATCGAAAGCTTTACACTTGCATTCAGGTGCAACCTGCCAGGACTGGAGTGCAGAAATTATACATGTCCAGGATATGAAAATGAAACAATCCAACTGTCAAAATATATTTCTACACAGGCACAATGATTTCACAGTCAAATCTCCCGCCGGCCACAACAGTGAAATGTGTGTTATTGTCATTCTGATAGGAATAGGGCCAACCTTGAGCTTTAACAATCTAGAGTTTGAAAAATTTCTGGGATATCTTCCCCATCCTTATGAATTACAACCACATCTCGCGGTAGACATAGAAGTCCACATCAAGTAGGGATGTTGTGGCCACTATCCTCAGCATCTGTGGCTCCATGACCCATATTTGTCCATTTGGCTATTATCCATGTATGAATCCACTTCTTCCTGGGGTAAAGAAAATCCTGAATAAATCTTCCCTGGGAGAGCCAGCCAGCGTAGGAAAATCTCAAACGGAAGAAATTGCCTGCTACAATCGGTACCTCGAGTAGCCAGGGTATTATAAGTGATAAGTGAAGGATGGCTTTAGGGAATTTGATGTACATGTTCAAATACTTCAACCAATCAAATGAT